>NC_133429.1:47533002-47793002 GCF_011762505.2 Arvicanthis niloticus | reverse complement strand
TCATTAAAGTGTGTGTCGGGTTTATCCTTCACCGAGCCTCGATAGCACGAGGCCGACAGTCTGCATATTAGTCTCCGGTGCTTCCACTTAAATTATTCATTATTTACTTTAAAATATTTTAATTGGCGTACGAATGAACAGATTTCGTCGTGACATTTTCTTGCATACTTGGTCTGGTTGTGCCTCGCCTCCTGTGTTCCCTCCCCTAACCACGTTCACATCTCACGTTTCCTGTTACTATCCACACGCTCTTTCCTTAGAAACGTTTCCCCTCTCACACTTCATGCTCCAGTTCTGTGGCCTAGACTCACATCTATTCTCACACAAAAGTGCACATTTAAAAATTAGAAGCCAGGATTCACGTCTGAGGGAGCACATGTGACACTTGTCTTTATGAGTCTGGGATGCCTCACTCCAGATAGTGACCTTCAGGGCCATCGATTTTCCTGCAGATTTCACAGTTTCAAGATTCTTTGTAAAATAAAGTACCACGGTTTATATTTTGTCTTGAGTTTTTTTGGAAAGCTGGAGGAGAGATAATGAGTGAGGTATTATTTAGTTTTAAGCAATATAACTTAGAGCTGAGTAATATACAATTTAAGGCTTAGACGGAGCTCAGTTGGTAGAACGTTTACATAGCATGCAGGGAAGTCTGGGTTTGGTCCCAGCCACTCTAGGAACTAGACATATTGGTGCATGCAGGAGCTGGAGGAAGCGTGAGAAGTTCAAGATCTCAGCTGCATACAAGTTCAGGGTCAGGCTGGCTACATGAGATTCTGTTCTTTAAAGCAGGTAACTGAAGTTTAAGAAAACTCCATGTTTCTTGTTACCTATGCATTACTTTTGCAAAGTAGTGTGCAGCGTGTGTGTGTGTGCGCATGTATGTATTGTGTGTGCATTGTGTGTGTCTATGTATTGTCTCCCTGTGTGTATGTATTGTGTGTATTGTCTGTCTGTGTGTATTGTCTATGTGTGTTATATGTGTATTATGTATGTGTACTATGTGTATTGTGTGTATTGTCTGTGTGTGTATTGTGTGTGTTGTATGTGTGTATGTGTGTGAATTGTCTGTGTGAGTGTATGGAGGTCCCAGGGGGACATTGGCTGCCTTACTTTTTCTTTGTCTACCTTTTTCTCTTGAGATCAAGACTTTCACTGAATGTGAAGCTTGCATTTTGGCTAGGCTAGGCTGGCTGAATAGGAAGCTCCTCAAATCTGTTTCTAACTCCAACTCTGGGTTACAAGCAAGTGCATCAGGGCCCAAATTTTTTGCACAGTGTCAGTGTTTTAGTCAGTGTTTTGTTGCTGTGAAGAGAGATGCCATGGCCACATCAACTCTTGTAAAGGAAAGCATTAAGCTAGGAATTGCCTACAGTTTCAGAGGTTTAGTCCATTGTCCTCATGGCTGGGAGCATGGTGACACTCAGTTTGACATACTGCTGGAGCAGGAGCTGAGATTTCTACATCTGGATCTACTTGTAGCTGAAAGAGAATGACACTGGGCCTGGCTTGAGCATTTGAACCACCCAAAGCCCCACCCCGGTGCCACACTTCCTCCAACAAGGCCATACTTACTTCAACAAGGCCACACCCACTCTGGAAAGGCCACACCTACTCTAACAAGGCCACGCCTACTTTAGTAAGGCCACACCTACTACAAGGCCACACCCACTACAACAAGGCCACACCTCCTAATCCTTGTTAAGTAGTTCGACTCCCTAATGACCAAATCTATAAGCCTATGGGGGGACATTCCTATTCTAAGCTCCACACATGGGCTCTGGGGGATTCAACTCAACCCTCATACTTGAGCTGAAAGCATTCTTACCACTACCTACCCTTTAGCCCTTGAAATCAGCTGAGTTCCCTTTGTCATGTCTCTGTCATGGATGTGCCTTTCCTTGATTTTTATTGCTGAGTTGCTTAGTGACAAAATTGTGGTTTTGGTTAAATTCTTGGATCTTACATATATCATTTAAAGTTTTTAGGGTCTAAGGATTTTTTTTTCTTTTTCTTTCTTAATTTCATTTCAGCTGACATATTTCTTCCTGGCATGTCATTTATGTATATAATAGCAATACATGTGTATCTATGGCATAGTCTAGAGGCCTTGCCAATCCTTCAAAGTACAATATCCTTGAACACAGTGCTGATGGACAGCTGCATGCCTCCACATTCTTTCTTGGCTGGCCATAGAATCCTGAAAATTCTAGCCAAGTAACTAGGATGAATTTGTTTCAATAGGTAGGGCGTAAATCAATAATAGTTTGAGTGAATTAAGGTTGGGTATAAATCCAGATTTCATGAAGCTTAAAGCTTATAAACATTGGAGGTTCTTTCTAATAAAACTCAGATGTGTAGGTAAAAATGAACACAATGTCATATCAAGTTATATTAGTTTGAAAAAGTTAACAAATACCATCAGAAATAAAAATCTTAAAAAGTCACGTTTTATTAGGTGACTGGTATACTTCTAAAATAGATTTCTCTTCACATGTTTGGGGAGGTGTTCACTCTTTGACCTCATCTTTCTATTTGCAGTGTTTTTCGTGAGGTTATCAAGAGAGAGATAGGAAGGCAATTTGATCTTCTCTCTGATAAGTGTGATAGCTTCATTTCTGTTGCTGAGATAAAATACTGTGACAAAATTACCTCAAGGGAGAGGGATTTATTTCAGCTTACAATTACAGTCTGCCATTGTGGGGGAGCCAAGGTAGGAGCTTCATACAGCTGGTTACATCATAGTGATAGTCAATAGCAGAGAGAAATAAATGAACGCTTGCTTAGGTGTGTGATGTCTTGTGCTCAGCTAGGTATTTCTGCTCTTGTTCAGTTTACTGCCTCTACCTAGGGAGTGATGCCACCCACAGGGACTGGGTCTTCCCACATGAGGTAACTAATTAAGACAATCTCTCAAAGGTGTGTTAACATGAGATAACTTAATGAAGACAATCTCCCAAAGGTGTGTTAGGTCAATCCAATGCACACAATTCCCCACTGAGATTCTCTTCTCAGGTGATTCTTGGCTTATCAGGCTAACACTTAAAATTAATTGCAAAATTTTAAATTAATACGTGGAAGTGTTGAAGTCTATGGCTTCATACACAGATATTTTCATTGTCAGCAGAATAACCAAAAATATGTGTTATACAAATTCTTAGAGATCTCAGTGTGTTTAGCTTACACTGAAAAAGAACAAATACTGTGTTTATAGTTATGTGCACTAAATTATCCTTAACAACAGAAGAGAACTTTCATTTTGAGTAGCCATCCGTGAGAGCCAAGTTCTTTGCTTATAATTAGACAGCAACTGGAGGAATTTTCCTAAGATCAGCTTACAACATATTTAATATTTCTTGATCAATGAAAGTTGAAATACTCCACTAGTCTAAATAAAAAATACTGGGAGGTCTATGTTAGCCCCCATACATTTCAAGAGGAGCTTACTTTTTCTCTTGCAAACCTCCATCTGTTGTCATTTGACTTATTGTCCCCTTTCATATCCAAAGCCAGCTGTGGCCAGTTCAGTCTTGCTCACACTGCATCACCCTGACCTTGATGACTCTTGTGTCTCTGTTTAAGGATGTTTAAGAATCCTTGTCTGTTTAAGGATGTCTGGGATGGCTTTATAAGTACCTCATCTTGGTAATTGTGGTGGATTGAATATGCTTGGCCCACTAGGTGGCGCCATTTGGAGCAGGTGTAGCCTTGGAGTAGGTGTGTCACTGTGGGGGTGGGCTTAAGATCCTTGTCCTAGCTGCCTGGAAGCCAGTCTTTTCCTGTTTGCTTTTGGAACAAGAAGTAGAACTCTCAGATCCTCCTGCACCATGCCTGCCTGGATGCCACCATGTTCCCACCTTGATGATGATGAACAGAACCTCTGAACCAGTAAGCCAGCCCCAATTAAATGTTGTCCTTATGAGAGTTTTCCTTGGTCTTGGTGTCTGTTCACAGCAGTAAAACCCCTCTAAGATAGGAATCAATCTCCACCCCTCAATGTCAGATGTCCAGAAACCTCCATTTTATCCATGCAATGTGTTATTTGTGTGTTTCAAAGATTTAAAAACTAGATGCCTTTGAAGAGCCAATATTTTGGTTTTTACAACACTTGGCACTTCTTTCCTGATGGACTGACTTACTGAACACATTCTGAGAGGGAAGAGGTGGTACAGAGAACTAAATTGTCTTGAGATCACGGATGAAGATTGAGAAATACGCAGTGGACTCCAAAGCCAGGAAGGCACTGGTGGTCTTTGAAGAAACATCTCTGCAGCTGTGGGTTTGCAAATCAAGCTAGGCTGAGGAGATTAAGGCCAGGAGTCTCTGCTGTGTTTTGAAGCAGGCACAAAGAGAACTCCTGAACAGCATCAGAAGAACAAAAGAATTCCTACAGTGTTTGGTTATTTATCGGCATTGTCATTGTCGTCATTGTCATCCTCATCACCATCATCATTATTAAAGATAGAATGGACAGATCAGGGTAAAGGAGACTACATGTAGAAATACGAAAACAGAGAAAAGGGTTACATGGTAGATCAATACCTTTGATAGAAAAATGGGGTCAGAACTAATAACTAAAGACAAAATGAAACATGACAGGCCTTCCTGGGAACCAGAAGGGGGAGAGGCTTAGCAACGGGCTAAGCAGAACAGGAAGGAGCACATGCTAGTTGGAGGACCCTAATTTTATGTTAATTGTACCCCTCAGCACCAAAAGGTTAGATTCTTGAGGTCAGGAGGGGAGGTTTGTCTCGTCACCAGGAGCACGCAGGACAGGGTAGACGTGAGACAGCATGCTTATAAAGTGAGCCCGGCATAGCCACAGTGTTCAGTGAATTCAGGCGCAGCATGAGTTGCTCAGCCCACTCTGAGGTGACTAGAGGCAGCAGAGCGTGTGTTTACAGGTGGGGAAAGACAAAACTGTGTGGCAGAAAGAGTGAGAGCGCAGAGGTGTCTTTCCTATTGCGCCTGCGCCCAAGAGCACTGCCTCATGGCTGACCACGCCATCCTACTTGCGTCGTGATTGGTCATGGGACTAATGGACTGAGACAGCAGAGAGGTATGGGGCCTCAAAGGGAGGGGGCAGTGGCAAAACCCAGGCTGCAGGAGAATGACATAAGACAGATGGAGGTGGAGATGGTGCGGCTTGTGGGGGAAGGACCATCAACGTTGGGGTCGCTAATGGGTAGGAATCCTGGGTGACCATCAGCGTGAGTGAGCATAGAAAGTAGGACTCTAAAGGGGATGTTAGGTGGGCAGGCGGACTCATCGGTGAAAGCAACTCCCGCCAATCATGGAACCCGAGTTTGACTCCTGGGACCCACTGGAAGAAGGAGATAGCGGATTGCCACAGCTATCCTCTGATATCCACATGTGGACTATGACTCACACACGCCCATCTACTTGCACACACATGCATAATAAGCGAAAAAATACTTAACAAAATATTTTAGAATGGGAGTTAAAATTATGACGGAGGAGAAGAATTGGCACGGATGTTGACCGATTTTTGAGCAATGGCTGCTCAACATGGCCTGGAAATGAACGGAGGGCGAGGACAACATTGACTCCTTTTTAACATCCTACAGAGTTTCAGAGAAACACTCACTTAATAAACATTCAGGCAGCCAGTGTGCCACAGATGCCGGATTAAGGAGTTAGCCTCCAGCAGACAACAGCAACCTATCCTCGTATCTTTCACATGATAAATTTTAAAAAAGTCTTATTATGAATTATGATAAGAGCTATAAAGAAAGATATCTTTAATTTTTTCCCTTTGTTCTTGGTAGTCTCATGCAGATATAAAATGAAATTTGATAATGTCCACTTCCTATGATCCCCCTTCAAGTCCCCTCTCTTAGTCACTGGTCTATTGTTGTAAAGAGGTGTAGGATTAGATTTTTTTTTTTCAAAACCTATTTTATTTAGGGTTTTTAATGCTTCAACCTCCCTTCTAGCTGGCTGACCAGAGGTATGGGAGAAAGAAGGTTAATAGGAAAAGGGGTTGTGGTCCTGTTTAGAAGTAGTTCCTTGGGGGTGATTCCACTCTGTGTTGTCAGGATACCAGCAGTCCAGTTCTATAGCATTCAGTGGCAGCATGATCCAGCAGAAACAGGAAGTCTCTGCTGAATTGGCTTGAGGCAGCAGAATCAGACAGAATCAGACAAAATACCACAAGAAGTTGTTTGGCATGTTTTTCTCTACAAAGTGACAGCAAAGACCAGCAAAGAAGCAAGACCAGCGAAGACCGGTGAAGACCAGCAAAGACCAGTGAAGACCGGTGAAGACCAGCTAAGAAGTGAAGCTTTGCATGGCATAGAGATGCAAGAGCATCTCACCGTGTGTGAGCTTCCATTTATATTCTTTCTAAACATCACAGTCCCTCTCAAGTGTCTGTTTTCAGCAAAACATCACAATCTTCTCACAAGATGGATTCTGAAAAAAATGTCACCTGACACACCTGAGTTGTGAACCCAGAAATTTCCACTTCGAAGAGAGACCATAACCATGGAAACTTTTACTAAAGAAATTATTTAATTGGGGCTGGCTTACAGTTTCAGAGGTTTAGTCCATTATCATCGTGACAGGAAGCATGGCAGCATCCAGACAGACACGGTGCTGGAGAAGTGGCTGAGAACTCTACATCTGGATTCACAAGCAGCAAGAGGGGAGAGACTCTGGGCTTGGCTTAGGCTTTTGGAAAACTTAGAGCCCACCCCCAGTGACACACTTCTTCCAAGAAGGCCATGCCTCTTTATTCTTTTAAAATAGTGCCACTCCCTGGTGACCACGTATTCAGATCCAGCAGCCTATGGGGGCTGTTCTCATCCAGCTCCTGACATGCTCTCATCCCTCATAATCGCTTCAATATTCTCCCCAAATTCTTGTCTTCTTGTTGTCGTTGTTTTGTTGATTTTTGTTTTGTTTTGGTATTTTGATAACCCTCTAAGTCTACATGTGCGTGTCCACATGTGCACAAGAATGAGACCATCTGCTGGGATGTGGGAATCCTAACAGCAGCTACATCCTCCTGTTTGGTTAAATGTGATAGATATAGGTATAGCGATAGATAGAGAGATAGATGTAGACATAGATATAGGCATCTCTATATATGTCTAGATATCTAGATACATAGATAATATAGATATCTATGTATGTCTATGTATGTATATATATAATATATGTTTATTATATATAATATACATAATATATATGCATAATATACATACATATATATGCACACACACACATACATATATATCACAGCACGTATAGGGAACACTGGCGGCTCAGGGTCTGACATAATCCTTCCTTTCTTCTCCCTCTTCTGTAACACTCAGAGTAAACTCCAGCTTCCTCAGGAATCGCTAGAAGACTCCATGTTATCTGCTTCCAGCCGCCTCTGCAAACTGTCTTCTTTTCTCCCCTGCATTCCCTGATCAGCTACCCAGATCTCCTTCCCAGTGCCCTCACACATTGACTCCCCCACCCCCTATCCCTCAGTGCTCACCCCTTCACCCCCGCTGAGGCTCCTGCTCTTCTCAGAGACCCTCTTCTCCTTGACTTTCCTTATCACGGTGTCTTAGATTCCTTGATCCTGCTCCCAAATCTCCTCTATCAGCGGCATCCCTGACTTGAGCCTCTTAAACCTGTTCTCAGAGCTCCTTCTCCTTTGCCGGCTTTAGCACCTTCTTGTAGTGAGAATTCTGATATTTTAAAAACCCAGTTATATTATATTATATGACTGTGTTTTTGTTGTAATCCCAGGTGTGGGACATGGGGACACTTCAAATCGTCCACAGTCGCTAACTATGATTGTCTCGGGCTCTGGGGCCGGGGGCGTGATTTTCGCCAGCTGCAGTTAGTTTATGTTTGGAATTCTGGGGACTCTTGAGAGACCGTGTGAGAGCCCAGAGAAGGCCTGTGGTGACTGCTGCTCGCCCTGCTGCTGCTCCGTTTGCTGCTTTAGCTGTTGCTGGATGGCTGTTGCTGGTTGGCAATATCCTGATAATAAAGATTGGACTTGCCCTTAGGAACTCAACACCCCTAATAAGCAGGAAGTTGTCTAAGGAGATCTATGCCCCGTTTCCCTTCTACCCTTCTTTCTCACCTACCTAGTGGGGGCTGGAAGGAATTGGGGGCGGGGGAATAAGAGCAGAGAAAGCTGCTAGATATAAGACCCCAATAAAGTAGCCATAAATTCTGCCTACATCTCCTAGTCAGCTCACCATGCCTTTTAACTGCTGCAGCTCTTTGTGGTCTTATCCCAGAAGGCTGGCAGTGGAGAATGAGAGTCCCAGGACAAAGATATCTCAGCACAGTGGCCAATGGCTACATGCTCGTTAGTTTGTTTCTAGTACCACAGGGGATTTCTCTTATGTCATCCCAGGAGATAGGGAGAGAGGGTTACCTCCAGTTACCACGTTTACAGGGCACATACATTTATGAAAACATACACACACACACACACACACACACACACACACACACACACACACCAAAGGAAAAAAAGAAAAAAGGACTTTGTCATCTCATTTTTTATATTTCTTTAAAAAAAAACTTTAGTCTTTCACATGTCTTTGAGAAAACAGGCCAAGGTCTTCCACCTTGAGCAGGGAGTACATAACTCTAGCTATGCACCAGCTACCCAGAGCCTTACGGGGAAATCACTCGTTCCGTGATCCTCGTGATTGGCTGGTATGTTTGTGAAGCATCTCCAGAGAAAGAGAGCGATCTCCCATCTTCCTTAGTTTGCATCCAGCTGTACACAACCTACGTTGGCATCTTTAAATTTATGTTTTCCTTTTGTATTTTTGACCCAAATGTCTCACTGTTGTTTCCAACTACACTGGATGCTTTCTTTCCTAGTGTTACCAAGCGCGTACCTCACTAGTTGCTTGTGAGCATTTTGGTGAGTTCAGTGCCCTGTTGCTTGTGATGCTGCTATATAGTCTTGCTGTACTATTGACACCGTCTTTCCTCAGGAACTCTTCCCTTAGGAGGGTCTGTTTACCCCCTCTGTATCCCCTCTTCCTTCTCTTCTCCCTCCCGCTCCCACTGGGTGCCAGATTGTTATTCAGTCATTATTATTTGGATCCCCTTCCAAAGCCTGTCCTGTGCCACTTAGTAAAAATCTCAGAATTCCGCTTCAGCAGAGCTCTGCTCAGGAGAAACACTACACAAGATTTGGAAGGTGGGAACAGGGAGATATTTGTCTGTGGAGACAGCTGCATGCAGTCACCTTTGTCAGCACACAGGTATTTATATATTCATAGCTGCTCCCAGACATTTCCTGCAAGCCACCTGCTTCAAAGATTCAGGAGAGAGAGAGCAGCAGGGGCTCCTATGACCCCATCAGATCCAAATCTTTGCTCTCAAAGGTCTGTGGTGATTCTCTTCTTGGTACCTGTGATGGTTTGCATATGCTCAGCCCAGGGAGTGGCACTATTAGAAGGTGTGGCCCTGTTGGAGTGGGTGTGTCACTGTGGGTGTGGGCTTTAAGACCCTCATCCTAGCTGCCTGGAAGTCAGTATTCTACTAGCAGCCTTCAGATAAAGATATAGAACTCTCAGCTCCTCCTACACCATGCTTGTCTGGATGCTGCCATGCTCCTGCCTTTATGATAATGGACTGAACCTCTAAGCCTGTAAGCCAACCTCAATTAAATGTTGTCCTTATAAGAGTTGCCTTGGTCATGGTGTCTTTTCACGGCAGTAAAATCCTAAGACAGTGCCCCAGTCCCATGGGCATTGAACTGGGATCAGAAGACCTGGAAGAGAGAACTGGAGGACAGGGAACACAAAGAATGAGCGGCTTGTCTAGAGTCTGATCGAACCGTTGATTTTACTTTTTTCACACAGGGGTTATATACACAAAAAGGCAGGATGTGGGGAAGGGGATGACTCAGGAGCGTAGGTGTTCAGGGGGAGTACAGATATCTTCCAGAACAGAGTGTCAGCTGGGTGAAGGTTCAGGGGACAGTTCACTATGACTCCGCCTATGATTCACTTGTCCTTATCTAAGTTGGTACTATCCACCAAGGCTACCCAAGATCTATGACTATCCACAAGACCCATGACTACTTATTCCTATCCAGGCTGGTAAATTTCCACCAAAGCTGCCTGTTTACAATATCTTATAGTTACCTTTTTCTGTGTTTTTCCACAGAGACCTGAGACTTTGTGTTAGCAGGCTGACTTAGGCCTATGGCTGATTTTAGGCCTCCAGTGTATAAGCAAAGTTGCCCCTGACAGACAGGACCATAGCTACTTGAATGATTTTGTGAATCTGTGATCATCAAGACTCTATAACAACTTGAATTACTATTTTCTAAGTTAATAAGATAAGGTTAACTTGTAAGAAACCACAGTGACTTACTCAGTATATACATTTTGTATTGTATATTAGTCTATTGTAGTTGTATATGTATGAGTGTGTGAATGTGTGTGTATGTGAATGTGTGTGTATGTGAATGTGTGTTTATGTGAGTGAGTGTATATATGTTTGTATGTATGTACGTACTTTATGTGTATAGGTATGTGTTGGAAGGTGTATTTTTTTTTAGCTGTGACAGATATTTTAGAGAAATCATTTGAAAGGATGAAAGACTTATTTTGGCCCACGGTGTTTCATAGTTGGCTAGCTCATGGTGTGGGAGAACAAAGTATTGATTCATGGTAGTCAGAGAGGAGAAGGCAGGGAGAAGAAGAGGAAGAGGAAGAAGAAAAAGAACGTCATCCTTTAAGGGCAGCCCCTACCTAGTAACCACCCAGGTTCCATGTCTTAATGATTTACAAAGCATTCGATAGATAATCCATGGATCAATTTGGCATCCACAAGTGACCTCTTAATGATTGGATCTACTAGCTAGGGACTAAGCTCATAACATCTAAATGTTCATTCATAAACTGATCTAGGGAGGATGAGAGGCTTTACTTCAACCATTCAGGGACGTGCATGGATGGAGACGCTGCCATCTTTGTCACTTCAAGAAGCCTTGGGCTTTGATGACCAGCGGGAAGACACTGTTGAACAATGTGATTTTGTGAACAAGTTTTGATTGCAACACCATGTTTTCTCCAATATGGCACCCGCCAATAACAAGTCAGCTACATTTCAAGAGTGACTCTTGTTCCCACTTATTTATTCAGAGTGTGTGTGTACATGTGTATGTATGTACATGAATGTATGTGTGGATATTTGTTTGAGCATGTATGAATGTGTGTGTGTGTGTGAGTGAGTTGGTTCTCTCCTACTGGCAAGTAGGTCTTGGTGATCAAATACAGGTTGTCAAGAGTTTTTACCCACTGAGCCATCTCACCAGCCCGGGGGGTTGTTGTGTTTGATTCAACACTGCTTTGAAAGTGTTCCTGTGCACCCATGCATGCACAGGAAAGTATGAAACCCTAACTGGGTCCTGGAAAGTTAGCTCATTGGTTAAGAACATGACTGCTTCTGCAAAGGAGCTTAGTTCAGTTGTCAGCACCCACACTGTGCAGCTTACAATGCTCAGAACTAAGCTCCAGGTATCCAACATCCCTTCTGGACTCCTCAGGCACCTGCAATCATGCTTGCACACTCACACACACAGACACACACACACACGCACACACACATGCACATGCATGAACACACATGCACATATGCACATGCATGCACACACATGCACATACACACATGCATATATGCACATGCATGCACACAAATTGTTATGTACATTTACTTATTTATGTATTCTGTTTTAACACATGTTCTTTGAAAACAAGAAAGTCCTATATCTAGAGTTGTCTATATCAGCTTCTCAGTGTATATAAGTAAATAAGTATTTTACATGGTATGTGGTATATATAAAAATTAATATATGTATTAGATACTTATTAAATGTTACTAAAATTAATTAATGGCAGAAATACAGATAAATTTACACAAGTGGATAACAGTCCTAGACCTTGGCTGAAACATAATATAGTTTTTATTAATATAAAGTTAAAATTCTTATTTAGAAATTTTCATGATTGATAATTGATATGCTTATAAAATGAATGGGTTAAAAATAACTTTTGATTTACATAAGGGATTTGTGTACACAGAATAATTGACTTTCCCATGGTTTTGTGTTTGATTTATAAGATCCGCATACGCCCTCTCTGTGTCATTGGTTTTCACGTCTGTAGGTCTTGGACAGGGTGCACGTGTGAAGCCAGTCTTCTTGACTCAGATTCTCTCCCGTGTGCACACACCCTCCCTTGGACTCATCTCCTGTCTGCTGTCCTCCACAGTTTCCTCCCACCATCCCCTTCTTTAATTTATTTCTACCTTTATCGAGTTTCCAAACTGTGAAGGAGTACAGAGAGAAAGAGAACAGGAAATCCATGGATGAACAGACACTTTCTTTCCATAAATTTTAATTCTTGAGCCCTCTTACCTACCTCAGGCTGTGATTTTTTTTTTTTTTTAACAGATCTCGTTTTAAAAAGTATTGGTTTATTTCATGAAGACATCACCAAGAAATATAATTGTGGTACAAGCAATGCCTATAATTTGTCTAGGGGCTATTATCTTTTCTGTAAATTAAGACTGAATCAATACCTAGTAAGCTGTCAGGAACACTGCACTAAAGTGATTTCTCTTCACACAAATGAACTCACACGTGACTCAGCTCTGCCACCTTGGCGATGGAAAGGAGCAAACAAAGAGATGATGCAGGCTCTTTGCTTTCATAGCTTATCATCTGTAAGTAATTTAAAGATGTTCTTAATTGTATTTATGGAAAAAACAATACAATCTTCATTTATAAAATTCTAAAGCTGCAGTTAGGGTCAATTTCATCTCAGACTCTATTGAAGTGTTTATTGTTTATCTTCATTGGTTTTTTTTTCTGGTTTAAATTGTATCTCAACTTTAAATTTTTCTTTGTGGTTACTATGCTTATATTTATACCTCTGTTCACTTGTTCTACGGATAGTTAACAGGTACCTACAAAGTGTGGGACCCTACAGCTTTAGAGAATACAGATCAGGGCAAAGTTCCAGCTTCTTGAAATCTCACACTCCAGTGAGAGACAGAGATAGAGAGAGGCAGACATAGAGAGAGATAGAGACAGAGACAGAGACACAGAGAGAGACAGAGAGACAAGGACACAGAGAGACAAAGAGTCAGAGACAGAGAGAGACAAAGGGAGAGAGGCAGAGAGACAGAGAGACAAAGAGACAAAAGAGAGACAGAGAGATACAGAGAGAGATACACAGAATCAAAGACAGAGAGGGAGAGACAGAAACAAAGAGAGAGACAGAGAGACACACAGAGACAGTGAGACAGAGACAGTGAGACAGTATACTTAGCTTAGACTCCTAGTCCAGTGTTTGTCCCTTGCTTCAGAGCTTGGTTAGCTCGAGTCTAGCCTTAGTGTACAAAGAAGAAGGAGGAGGAGAAGGAGGAAGAAAAAAAAGAAGAAGGAAGAAGAGGAAGAAGGAAGAAGATGAGAAGAAAAAAAAAAGAAATAGAAAAAGAAGAAATCATAAAGTACTGACAGATTAGCAGCTCAGAAGAAAGCCATGAGGAGTTGTCAGAGAATCCTAGGTCTGGGTGCAGGATATTGGTCTTTGGTTTCTTGCAAGAGTGTCTCTTTCCACTGGAAGAGTCTCTAGGATGCAGTATGAAGGGAAGTTGCTTCCCATCGATCAGATAGATGGTGCTGGTGTACACCACCCACACTAGAACTTTCTATGAGTCTGGCCTGGAAAGGATACTGACTGAAAACCATGTTGATCTTCTCGACTCCTGCACTGACCTCAGTGACCTTAGGAGCCAGGTGAATTCTCAGAAATCATTGGACATAGACCTCTCTACACAGCTTTGTTAATAAATCCAGAAATGTAAGTGATAATCAACACGTGGAGAGACAGGTAGACTTGGTGTAAGGTTGAGTCCTTTCTTTCATAAGATCTTTATTGTCTACTGTCAAATCCTCTGACGAGTGCTACGGAGGGACAGACTTAGTGCTTCCATCAATGGGAGTTGGAGAAGACAGTGAAACTGAACACATAAACTCACAGGGATAGCAAAACCACAACATGGGAGACATCCACAGAACACCGTGTCGGAGAAAATCCAAGGAGAGACTTGCTCTCTATTCTCTCCTTCCTTTTGAGAAAATCTCACATTTCCATTTCCTGCTGAACAAATACTCATTTTATAGGAAAATCCTCTATTGGTGGTTCTCAGATGACTTATCAATAACTGAATCCTTTGTGAATCAGTTCTTCAGATATCTGTCTGCACATAATAAAGATGGCGTTTCATCTTTCGCGAGTTTGTATACAAGTGTGTATACAAGCCGTCCTCATCTTTGCAAGGCCTGTATTATGAATTACCCCTTGCTGAAGTTTATGTGTGACCTGAATATCTTTCTGTGCCTTCGTGGTTGTTGAGGACAGGTGCAGAACAGTCAACAGTTTGAGTCACGTGACCCGCTGTCCTCAAGGGAGGTCAGACAGGGTGGCATTATGCTGTCTTACTTCAGCGAACAGGACGTCAGTCTGTCGTCTCGCTTGAGGTCTCATGCCACAAACAGGAGCCACTTGCCTGGTTCAGTCTATTCTTGGGTTTTCATACTGGTGCTTTGTTAGTGATCTTTGTGTTTAACGTGTTTAATCGCAAACGCAGTGCGGAGATGCTGTTTAGTGCTCTTAACTGCAAGAGAGCCGCCTATGATGTGACGCACAGAGAAAATATGTGTGCTAGGGAAATTTTATTTGGGCATGAATGAATAGTGCTGTAGGCTGTGAGTCTAATACTATAGAGTTAGCAATATGCATTGCATAAGTTGTCTTTAAACAGAGACATATGTAAAATAAGGTTGATTAAAAAACAAAGAAACAAACACAAGCAAATATTTACAGGGTTCTAACCCGTGTCTCCCCTGGGAGTGATAGTTGACTATTTGCTAGTTCAGCATTTTTGGCAACTTTATAGAAACAAGAATGAATAATGAACATTGACTGTTTCGTATCGGCACTCAAAGGGGTAATTTGTCAGGCCATTCCCAATTGCAAGGAGCCCCATTCTGGGATGAAAATTATGGAATTCATACAGTCTAACCTAGTGGGGAAAAAGAACAAATATAATTACACATTTTTTTAATGACACCTATGATGATATAACCTTACTGGGCCACCGTCACATGTGCAGATCAAAATGTCATTACGTGGCACATGGTTTTTTTGTGAGAGGAAAATAATCATTTACAATCAGCTGGAGTCTACTCACCTGCGTTCAGGTTCATTCTCTGTTTGCACACAGCACGGCACTGCACTGCACGGAGACAAAGGAGTTCCATCTGTTAATCAGCCCTGCATTTGTGCAGGAGCAAGGCTGCTCTACTTAAGGAGAGCCCCTGGAACACTCATAACTCATGGAGGGGCCGTCTGAAGGCATTTCCCGGGATTGTCACAGAACTCTGTCAGTTCCTGCTGTGATGAAAAGCACAGACTCGTGAATATGATTCAGGCGCGCTGGTATCTGAGGAAGCCATCATCGATAGCTGCGTGGGCTTTCTTCATGCTTGAGGACTGTGGCCTCCGGGAGGAAGGCACGTGACAGGCGATTTCACGGCATTTTACTCAGTGTGGGATCTGTTTTGGAAGCAAAGCTTCAAAACCTTGACCTTTGACTCATTTCCCCCCTCTCTATTGTTGATTTAGGAGATTAGAGGCACGCCACAATCTTTTTCTCCGAATGTCTTCTCAGGTATGCAGGCCGGAGACTTCAGGAAGAATTTCTCGCACATTATAGAAGCGTAATCAGCCAAGAGAGGTGACTTGCAAATTGCTTTCCCCTTTATAATTTTGATTCATTAGAGAAGCGACAGGTGAAAACTAGGTAGGATTTTTACTGTGAATAAAGTTCTCCTGGTGAGCTCTAGCAGGTTACAGAAACATGTAAACCAAAATTAGAATCTGCTTAGCTTTTACATTTTATTGATGTCTTATTGAATAGGAACAAAATGAAGAGATTCACAAGACATCTTTTTTTTTGTCCTTGATGGATGAAGATGAAGGCAGATCAATGATGTATGCATGCTTAGTTGCTGACATACAGTATGTGTGGCTGAAGAGGAAGGGGTGGATTTGCAGGGATGAGGGATCATTGTATAAACCCATGGTTCCCAAGCCTTCCCTTTAGGTGCAGGTATCTTGTGATCTCACCACAACCTTGTCTGCTGGTGTGGAAGGCAAGCATAATGTCAGAATATGCAGTGGTTATGGTGAGAGCATTTGCAGTCAGTCCCTAAGTCCTGTTAGAAATGCAAACCAGTTTTTTTTTTTTTTTTATTTCTTTGCAAACCAGTGTTCACCCGTATTTGACATATTGTCTTTAAGATGATGTTTATTGGGTTAAAATGTACATAGCATACGTCTACCATTATTTGAAGTATGCAGTTATTAATTAATCACACAGTGATGTGTACCACTGATACTGTCAGTTCTAGAACACTGTGTCTTCCCCCATAGAAATTCAGAACTTATTAAGCCAAACTCAATTTTCCGGTAACACTCTCACCAAGTAACCTCTGTTCTACTTCAATCTCCCTGAACACACCAGCTCTAGGTTTCTTGTGTGAGTGGAACCACCAAATAGTTATGACTTCTGACTGCCTTGTTTAGCCTACCACGATGTTTCTGAGGTTCATCCGTGTTGTAGTGTACAATGCCGTTCACTTTTAAGACTGAGTGCACAACTAACAACTAGTGGTCTAGGACCTAGTGCTCCATACAGCATCTAAGACAGAAGTTCTCACTGGGGAGTGTTTGCATTTGCGTCCTCGCGGTGGGCTCCACACTCAGGGAGCTGGATCATTTCACCGTGACTCCTGGCTTCCAGGAAGAACAGTAGCTTTCCCCACTTACGCTTAAACTTTGAACTTGCAATCCAAACTGTTACTTTTTCAGTAATGCTATCAATAGGTAATTACTGTTAACCTATGCTAATCACTACAGCATCCAGCACTCGACAGGTTCATGTAATAAGACATCAACAAGACTCCGAAGCCAGCACATCCAAGGGCGATATTCATTTCTCACCAAAGGAAGTGCCGCCATATCCTTGAGGGAACATCCACTTCCGGTTTCCACTCATCAGATGGAAACTATTCTTTCGAACAGTATGTGTCAAACGTCTCCCTCTTTCTAAAATAAGAGTGCCCCAAAGGAAACAAAAAAGGTTTACCTTTACAATTAACCAAAGGGGCAATGGCTCTTCGAGTACGTTCAGTGAGAAAGTCTTTATGGAATCAAGACATGGAGCCTGTATATCTGAACAAATGCACAAGCAGATATCAGAAACAGACTGGCGCCACATTTGATGACACGTACCTACCTTCTCAGGCAGAGGAAGTTTGAGGCCAACATGGTGGTAATAATAATAATGCCAGAACAAATTAACAAATACAAGGATACAACTACTTTATATAAAATGTTCTAGGCCACCAACAACAAGTCAATCAAACAAAGAAAAACAAACCAAACAGAAGGCACCTATGAACAAACCAGTGACCTGACAGGACCTGAAGAGGATCCTTTGACCATATTGACAAAGTCTTCATGCAAGTTCCTGGAATATAGTAATGAGAATTTAATTTTAAAGCACTAACACTTCCAGTCTGTAGTAAACTCATCCAGGCTTTAATAACTAAACAGTAAAAGTATTTTGATGTCATAGGGCTGACTCAGTAACACTCTCTCCACATTTGTGATATTTGGAAAGCCACAAGTTATTTAATTCCTCAAGATCAACAACGTCTGTCCACCTTTAACATACATCAGAACTCGTGTGTGTGTGTGTGTGTGTGTGTGTGTGTGTGACTTGTTAAAGTCTGCATTATGGGACTTCAGAGTTCCATGCTCTGGAGTGGAGCCCAAGACCTGATCTTCTAAGAAGTTTCCAGGCATTGTCAAAAATGTTTGTCTGGAGATCATATTTTAGGAACTGCTGGGTGTACGTCCAGGTCTCTCTGGATATCTGGACCAGAAGAGTTGCATTTCAGCTGTAGGGAGACTTCTGACATGGTCTACTCTCCTATCATTGTTAAGACACATGTTCAAATCACCCTCAGGCTCAGCTGAAACACAGAAGCCTTCCAATGTATTACTCACAAAGGAGGCAGGGTTCTCTTTCAAAGTCTAACTCAGATTATCCTATTCTCTTGATTAAAGATCTTTAAATCTGTCTATCTATCTATCTATCTATCTATCTATCTATCTATCTATCTATCTATCTATCTTTGTAGCAGGTAGCTCATAATACCCAGTTTTAGAATCTGGGGCACTTGGGATCTGGTCCCTGGCCGTCTTCCCATCCCTACTGTACTCTGGATTTCCTCTCTCTGGCTCACTGGACTGTAGTCACACTGCCAACCTTTCATCTCTGTCAAGCACAGAAGTTTCCTTCCTTGATGAATACACCCCCCTCCCCCCGCCCTCAGGCATGCTCAGAGCCCTTGCTGCAGTGACTTCCCGGACTCTCTTTGTTTGGCTAGTCCCTTCTCTTCAGTCTTCCCAGAAGTCCTGACCATTCACATGGACAGTAGCTCCTTCCATTTATCCAGATGAAAAAATATACTTTTTTCCCTTCCTACCTTTGATCCTAATTCTAACACCTATTTGCTCAGTGACATTGCTAGATGCTTGAGTAGGGGGCCGTGTCAGCAAGTACCCTGAGCATAGCAGCTGTTCCAATTTTGAATTGCTGGAGGCACAGGAACAGGCAGGCTGCTGTGGAGTGTAATGTTCACTCTCTCCATTCAGTTAAAATAAAGAATCTGTCACCTGGGCCCTGCTGTTTCAGCTAATGCTACTTGTGCCTTGCCCAAAGTCCCTCCATTTCATCCTTGGCTGCTGAAAATTTTGGGGGGCCTGCTTAAGCATGGGTAGTGACTGTAAGCTTGGGCATAATTATTTTTCTTCTAGTATCTTTTCCTTTTAATATTTATTAAGCTAGCATACTGTCTTAGGGCTTTACTGCCATGAACAGACACCTTGATCAAGGCAACTCTGATAAGGACAGCATTTAAGTGGGGCTGGCTTACAGGTTCAGAGGTTCAGTCCATTATCATCAAGGCAGGAGCATGGCAGCATCCAGGCAGGCATGGTGCAGGAGGAGCTGAGAGTTCTACATCTTCATCTGAAGGCAGACAGGAGACTGGCTCCCACATATTTAGAAGCCTACCCCACAGTGACACACTTCCTCCAACAAGGCCACACCTCCTAATAGTGCCACCTCCTGGGCCAAGCATATCCAAAACACCACACATAGCAAGTAAGGTTTTTATTACGTATGTGCATCATTCTTTTCTAATTCATTCCCTTCACTCAGTGCCCTCCTTCATTGTTCCCTCCCATCTAGTTCTCTTCTTGTCCCACTTTCTGCTGTCAGGTGACACATGTTTCAGTACTGGCCTCAAGGTCTGTTCTCCTCTCTTGCAATCCTCTTCCAAGTTTTATCTCTCTGTCTGTCTGTCTGTCTGTCTGTCTGTCTCTCTCGCTCGTGTGCGCGCGCACACACCCCCACACCCCCACACCCTTAAATCCAGGCTCAGTATATATGGGAGAAAAGTGTGGTATTGTCTCTGAGTCAGGTTTGTTTCCCTCAGCCATGACTTCTGCTTCTCTCCATGTCTCTGAAATCGGCAGATCTTTTTTGTGACTGCAGAAAACTCTGCTGTAAGGCTTCCATTTCAAGTATCAGTTCTAACTGTATTGAGTTATGTAGACTTTGCATCTGATAAATTTTGGTGTGTGATGGTTTTTCTTTATCTGCAAGGTTTTTTAATAATAAAGTTTATAAACAATTTTTGTAATTTCTTTTAACCTATTCATCTGCTGATGAACATCTGTGCTGACTGCACTTCCTGGCTGTTGTGAACAGTGCAGCATTTAGTATTGTGCCCAAGTATTGCTGTCATACGTTGTCTTAAGAATGCTGTTTCTGAGACACAGGGTAGTTCTAATTGTTGTTTGAGAGACGGCTATACTGACTCCAACAACGGCTGCACCACTTCGTGTTCCTGCCAGCGGAGTATCAGGGTTTCTCTTTCCCTAGTCCTAGGCAGTATTTTTGATTGTTTATTTTCTTCAGGACAGAGATTCTGACTAGACTGAGATAGACTCTCTAAGAAATTTTAATCTGAATTTCCCCTGGTGGCTAAGGTCATTGAACACGTCAAGAGATATTTATTGGCCGTTTGTATTTTTTTTTTTCTTTTGAGAATTGTCTCTTCAAACTATCAGTCCATCTGTTGATTGGATGATTTGATTTTTAGGTGTTTAACTGTTGCAGTTATTTATGGATTGGATGATTTGATTTTTAGGTGTTTAACTGTTGCAGTTATTTATGGATTGTGGATATTACGTCCTCATTGGGTATGGACTTTGTAACTTTCCATTCTGCCTTCTGTTGTTTCACTATTGTTTCTTTTGTGATACAGAACTGTATAAATTTCATAAATCCCATTTGTCAAATTTGGGATCTTCACTGGATTGCTCAGGCCCTTTTCAGAAGTCCCTAGCCTGTGCCTAGTCCTTGATGTGTTTTAGCTGTTTCCCTCAAACATTTCCACGGTCCACTAAGCTCTTAGGTCACTTCGAAATGAGGGTGTGTGTGTGTGAAAGAGAGAGTGTGTGTGACTGTGTATGAGTGTGTGTGAGTATGTGTGTGAGTGTGTATGAGTGTGTGCGTGAGAGAGAGTGTGTGTGTGTATGTGTGTATGTGTGTGAGTGTGTATGAGTGTGTGTGTGAGAGAGAGTGAGTGTGTGTGAGTGTGTGTGTGTATGTGTGTTAGTATGTGTGTGAGTGTGTATAAGTGTGTGTGAGAGAGAGTGTGTGTGTGTGTGTGAATGTGTGTGTGTGTGAGTGAGTGTGTTTGAGGGAGAGAAGATATAAGTGTAGTTCCATCCTTCCAAATCACGGAGATCCAGTTTTCTTAGGTATCCTTGCCTAAGGGGCTGTTTTTTCTTCAATGTACGTTTTGACAGCTTTGTCAAAAATTAAGTGACTGAGAGTATGTGAGCTTATTTCTGAGCCTTATATTTTATTTTATTTTATTTCATTTGGTTTACTTGTCTGTGCTGTGCCACCTCTGAGCTGGTTTTGGTTGCTCCGGATTTGTGGTATAACTTGGGGTGTAGTATAACTTGTGATGTTTCCATTTTGCCCTATCTGCTTAGGAGTGTGTGCTGGCTGGTTATATGCATCAACTTGACACAAGCCAGAGTCATCAGAGAGCAAGGAGCCTCAATCGAGGAAATGCCTCCAGATGTGAGGCATTTTTAAATTAGTGATTGATGGGGGAAGGCCCAGCCTATTGTGGGTGGTATCATCCCTGGGTTGGTGGTTCTGGATTTTATAAAAACCAGTGTGAGCAAGCCCCGGGGAGTAATTCAGTAAGAAACACCTCTCCGTGGTCTATCAGCTCCTGCTTCCAGGTTCTTTCCCTGTTGAGTTCCTGTCCTGATTTCCTCCAGTGAAGGACTGTAGTCTGGAAGTGTAAGTCAAATAAACCTTTCAGTCGTGAAACAAGTTGGTACCAGTGTAGTGGGGCATTGCTGTGACAGACCTGCCCACGTTTTCTGAGAGGATTGTGGGAGAACTTTGGAACTTTGGAATAGAAGATTCATTGAGTGTTGCGACCACATTGGGATGCTCTGTGGGAGCCTGGAAGGTAAGAATGTTGAACAGTGTTGAAGATGGAGGCCTGGCTTGTGAAATTTCAGAGGGAAGAGTAAAGACTCTTATCAGGGCTGTTGCTAGTTTGATTTAAAATTCTGTGGTTCTGGTCTGTGGAACAATCAGCTGTGATTAGCGTGATACCAGAACCGCTGAAGAGAAACCTTTGCGTTTACTGGAACTATTGATGCTGGTTAGCTGGAGCTAAGACATTAGCAGGGATTAAGAAGAAGCCAGCATCACTGAGGTGAAATCTTCTGGGAAGTGTTTTCCTGAGAGCACAGAGAAGCTGAGTTCTACAACTGGCCGAGGTTGTAGCGCATCCTGGCAGAAGAACCTGGTAATGTGTAAGAGTGACCCAGGTGGTACCAGTTTCAAGTCATGAAGGGGTCAGGGAGAGCAGCTAATGCTTGGCACTGTGAGAGACCAGGAGAGGCCATTGGTGATGGCGCAGCCTCAGAGGAAGTTGAAAGCCCAGGACTGAGGAAGTCATGGAGAGAAGATGCAGCATGGCACCAGGAAGAGCCTATGAGAGACTATTGGTAAAGTGTGCTCAGGTGCAGCAAGGGACCCCAGCAATTTCAGGGATGCCAGTACCATGGGATGACCATCGAGAACAGCAGCAGCAGTGGAGTGGAGCCAGCTGGAACCTAGAAGACAAGCTGTGTGTTCTGCAGAGGGCAGAGCTGGAGAAATGACCCAAGTCCCTTAGAGGAGTTCAGAGAAGTGTAAGTAAATCCCTGACATTGGACATTGAGTTATTTATACTGTTGAAGTTTGGTTTTGCTTTGTTCACATTGTGACTGTGCCCTGGTTTTTCCTTCTTGAAGTTGAGAAACTGTTGAATTTAACTTAATTTTATTTTTACATGACCCTACAGCTGAAAGACTTTGAACCTTTTAGAAGATGTTGTGGATTTTTTTAGAGACCGAATATTTTAAAGAAACTGAAATTTTAATGTGCTCGGATGTGTAAAGACTGTGGGACTTTTAAAGTTATTTGTTTTTAACATGAGATCTTGGGGACAAATAAGAAAAAAAGGGTTGTGGCATAATAGCCATGTGTTTGTGTGTCAACTGTACAAGAGGTCAGTTGTTCCAGCTGGTTTTGTGTCAACTCGAGAGGTCATCAGAGAGGAAGGAGCCTCAGTTGAGAAAAGGCCTCCCTGCGATCAAGCTGTAAGGCATTTTTTCAATCAGTGATCAGTTCACATTGTCCAGCACATTGTGGGTGGAGCAATTCCTGATCTAGTGGTCATGGGTTCTATAAAAAAGCAGACTGAGCAAGCAATGGGGAGCAAGCCATTAGGCAGCACCCCTCCACGGCCTCTGCATCAGCTCCTGCCACCAGGTTCCTGCTCAGCTTCCACCAATGAGGGATTATGATCTGGAAATGTAAGTTAAAGGAACCTTTTCCTCCCCAACTTGCTTTCAGTTGGTGTTCTGTAGCAACACTAAACATTCCAACTAAGACAGTTTGCTTTGGCTATTCAGGGTCTTTTGAGTGCCCATACGTATTTTGGACTGTTTTTCTTACTGCTTCTGTAAAGAATGTCTATGGTGTCTTAACAGGAATTTCATTACTTCTGTAGATTGTGTCTGGTAATTGTGGTGGTTTAAATAAGAATGGACCCCCATAGGCTCACAGATTTGAATGCTTGGTCATTAGGGAGGGGCACTACTTGTCAATGATTAGTAGGTGTGACCTTGTTGGAGCAAGTGTTTCACTGTAGAAGGGCTTTGGAGTTTCAAAAGCCCAAGTCAGGCCCAGTATCTCCTTCTCATTAATGCCTGTGGATCTAGAACTCTCAGCTCCTTCTCCAGTAACAATTCCACTGTGCCCAGCCATGCTTCTTACCATGCTGATAATGGACTAAATCTCTGAAAAGATTAGCCACCCCCAATTAAATGCTTTTCTCCCTAAGAGTTGCTATGGTCATGGTATCTTTTCACAGCAACAGAACACTAAGACAGTAATACAGCCATTTTCAGAATATTAATTCTGCTAATTCATGGGCATAGCAAATCTTTCCATTTTATAGTGTCTTCTTTAATTCCTTTACTAGCTTAACATTTTTGTGTTAGAGGTCTGCCATCTTGGTTTATTCCTGGGTGTTTTACTCATTTGTTTATTTATTTCATGAGGTTATTGTGAATCAGAGTTGTATTTGTGATTTCTCTCTTAACAACTTGTTATAAGTATATAGAGAAGCTAAGGACTTTTGTATGCTGGGTTTTGATCTTGTCAACTTGCAGAATCTGTTTATTAGATCTAAGAGTTTTGTGGTGGATTTTTTTAGGATCTTTTATAGAATCACATCATCTTCAAATAGAGATATTTTGGGCTCTTCAGTTTTTATTGGTATCCTCCTTTTGTGCCGTTGATGTATCTAAGACTTAGAGCAGAGAGAGTGGATGTCCTTGTCTCAGCCCCAGATTCTTAGAGTAATGTTTTCATTTTCTCCAGTTTAGGACACTACTGGATGCTGGTGTGAAATATATCACCTTTATTATGCTCAAGTCTAACCTTTATTACTCACTTCTTCTATTCCTAGTTTCTTTGGGGATTTTATCCTAAAGAGCTATTGAATGTCAAAGGGCTTTATACATTGGCTGGATTGACTGAATGATTTCCACCCTGTAATCTATTTGTGTCCCACTGATATTTATTTAAGTTGAATGGAGCATATTCTCTAGAATGAAACCAATGCACTCAGGGTACATGAGCTTCATGTATTGCTGAATTACCGAGAATCTCTGCGCCTGTGTTCACTGGGGAAATGTTTTGATAGTTTTCATTTACTGTTGTGTCCTTCTCTGATTTGGGTATCAGGGTAACCCATGCTTCATGAAATGAACCTGTTAGTGGCCTTTCTGTTTTATTTTATGGAGGAGTTTGGAGACCTCTGACATTACCCCTTTCTTTGTATGTTTAGTAGAATTCAGTAATAAATCCACACAGCCCTTGGCTTTTCTTTGAGAGATTTGTTATTATTACATCAGGCTCAGTGATGTCATGACTCTGCTAAGTTGTTTATCTCTCTTGATTTAGCATTGATGGGTCATAGGTGCATAGAAATTTACCCGATGTTATCGATCTTCCAATTTTTTGGAATGTAACTTTTCAAAGTATTGCCTGATGTTTCTCTGGATTTCACTGGGATCTCTACTAAGCTCCCCTGTTTCATCTCTGATAGTAAGGCCTTCTCTCTCTTTTCACTAGTTTGGTTAGAAGTTTGTCAAACATAAATTTTTCAAAGCCTTAAACTTTTCATTAATTCCTCTCCAATTTTTATTGTTTCCTCTGCCTGAATCAGGGAGCTCCGTGGCTGAAGCTATGTTTGGTTCGCTTCTAATCAGTGTGTCACCCTTTTTCTTTATTCTGTACTATTCAGGCATCCCTTCATTATATCAGTGGATTTCCAAAGCTGTTCTTCTCTTTCTTTTTCTGGAACAGGATCTATTTTGTTGTATATTGTTGTGTGTTGTTGTTGTATGTTGTGTGTTGTTGTTGTACATTGTTGTTGTGTGTTGTTATGACTCTTTCCTCCTCTAGGTGACATGGTGGGAGCTTCTATCCCACCAACCTACATGAACATCCTCTGTTTACTACTTTCATGCTATTCCAGAAGGATGCCTGAGAGCACCCCCCAAAGATCTCAGGAAATATGATACTTAGATTAAAAATACAGTATTCTTCCTGTATCTGCTGTCTTAGTAACTAACAATTAAATAGTATCCAGAAATGGAGAATTCAAGGAGTGAGTAATAGGTTTCAAATAGCATATCATTCTCTGTGATGGGGTGAAATGTCATGCCGTAGCCGTACCTTCTAAGTGTTAGGGTGAAACATAATGTGTACCTTAACATAGTATCCTGCTGGGATGTGACTTGCTCCCTTGGGTACCGAATCTTCACTATATATATCGCCCACCCTTTGGTTGGTTATTGGAAGACTCTGTTATGATTAAATTAGTACTACAATACTTGCAGTCAAATGGCCTTTGGGGGCTTAATAATACCCTCAAGGCATCACAGTAATTGCTGCTGAGTTTTCAGGTGTGCTGAATCAAAGCCAGGGTGTTTCATTCACCTGACAGGTGAACGTTCTAAATTTAATAAGGAAAAAAAAAGATTGTATATTAAGACGATTAAGATCTGTGTTAAGAATGGATTGTCTATCTGTGCAATTGTAAAGGGAGGAAAGGAACCTGCTGCTGGCTTTGCTGCAGTACCTCTAACCAAGAGTTATGACCGTAGCACACGAGAATTAGAGGGGAAACAGTATACATAGTATTCGGTATTTTTCTGATAATAGAAAACAGGATTGTTGACAGCCTACACAACATCAAAAAACACCTGTGGAGATTGCATTAAGTTTGGTATAAGGGGGATTTGGAGACTACTTGGCAGAAGGCAGCCAGCATGGGCCAGAATTTGCTAAGTCTGTCATGGAAAGAGCCCAGAATGACCTGGGGAGAAACCATGAAAGATGAAGCTGCTATCTTGGAAAAAGAGTGGCGCTTGTCCTAATGAGTCCTGCAGGGGGCGCTAAACCTCAGATAGAAGAAGGCAATTTGATTCCAAGCCAACAGGAAGCAGAACTTTGTAATCAATAGAGCTGCTGAGAACAGAATGGTTTCATATTGTCATGGAGCGAACCCTTCTCACTCCCCGTGTTCAGACAGGAGCTGGACAGGGTGAGAAGAAAAAAGGAATTAACACCAACCCTCACCTAGTCACTTCACCTTAAGTAGTGTTCTCATGGCAACAGTTGTCCAAAACTTCACTGTCTTTCTAGGTGGTGAGAAGCTATTTTGAGAAATAGTTGGGGGTAGTGCTGAGGAGCTCACAAGACAAACTGGGAGCCCAGCAGGTGGTCAGGTTTCAGCTGGTTAGAGCACATTTATTTTTGCTAGACTCTATTTTCAAACCAAGGAGAAAGATGGGTATTTTAGGACAATGGAGAAAATTTGGTGACAAGTTTTGGGAGAATGATTTAGGAAAGAAAGCCATGTGAGATTACATAGCTGTTGGGGGAGATAAATTTTGAGGGGAGAATGGAGATGCATAATGATGTATTTATTGGCATTTCTGTTGTCTGTAGGTTGAATGAGTTAACAATGTAAACCCACCATTTTATTTCTGCCTATAGTTTCCATAAAAATACTGATTTTTTTATATTGTTATTGATGAACTGTTGCTTTGACTATGATGTTTTGGAGATAAGAATGTGCTTTGTTGAATGTGACCCTAAAATTAGCTCAGGGCAACTATGGTGGACCATGAGAAAAGAGCAAAGACAATGTTGCAAGCTCAAGCAGTGGACAAAGCCATAGGATAACACTGTCTCTGTACTAAGGAGAGAGGATGAGGTATCTGAATCACCCTGCTGTAATCCTGGGTGATTAGTTTGTTTTCTATTGTCTTCGAGGTCATTAGTAGAAATTCCTTCTTTAGATATAAAAACAAGGCTGCAGGACCACCAGCATCTTTTTCACAGAGCAAGAGATCATGTACAAGTCAATCCCCTGACAGCTCAAGGACGGACAAGCAGCTTTGGTTCCGTGGCCAACAGATTATAGGGAAGCTATTTCCTGGAAGTGGGTACTACAGACAGGGCCACTGTTATAGGCATGTCATCAGTACTATGCAAAGCTCTTGACTTAAAACACACAATCCAGCTCTCCGCTGTTGCTATCTTGAAACTTTTAATCAGGTCTTTTGAACAAACCCTGTGATTTCTACATCTCTGAACCCCCAAAATTTTATGTAGTGAATCTGACTACATCAACAAATTTTTAGTTAATTTGATGTCGATGTCTCATTAGAGTCTGAGTCTATTTTAGAGACCATATAGATGCTAAGTAGAAAGTAGGTGGTAACTACAGAGAGGGGACCATCATTCAACACTCTCCTTTCAAAGCCTAAACACTGTGCTCTTCTCCTTGCAAGGAACAAGAGTAAAGTGAGAGTCATTTCCAGTTCTAACTGTTTTTCCTAAAGAATCTGAGCTTTCCACCATCGTGGCTCTAGGAGAGACAGGAGGTGCTTGGTCTCAGAAGGGACCTGGACATACCACTCAATTTAGTATTTCTCACTGTGGTCTACATTCAGAATCACTTGAGAACCTTTGAAAATAGTTATACCTGCATCCTAACCCTAAAAATGGAAGACTTAATTGGTTTGTGCTAGGTCATCCCATTTTTAGAACGTTCTTCAAATGACTCTAAGAACCAATGACCTAATTCCTTGGTGCCCGGTTTCGTACAATTAAGCCCAAACCTGTTATACCTCAGTTGTTCACTTAACAAACACCCATTAGAGTCCTCCTCTGTGTGGATCATTGTATAAGGTTTATAGAGGAAAGGCTATTGCCATTGCGAGTCTAATAATAGACCGGAGCTGTCAATCCATCTATCCATCATCTATCCACGGTTCTCTAAGGCTGTCTCCCGAGTCTTTTCTTTCTCTCTTTCACGAACCTTTAGTATCATCCTAGGCCACTCTGCACCCAGAAAATGTGAAGACTTTAAACACAGAGCATTTGTTTTCCTTATGAAGACATTTGAGCTTTTGATGGAACCTAAGCCTCTGCCTTCACTTCCTGTCTTTCATAGAACTGCATATACATTAATGAAGACCCATTGCAGAAATGCATTTAATTCTGCAGTGAGCAGTTCTAGTGTCTGCCGCAAGCCCAGAAGCAAAGCCCACACATTCTATTTTCCAGAAGATTCCTTGCTCACTAACCCCACCTGGGTGGTTATTCACATTCAGGTGCTGTGTGATGTTTCTCTGGTTATAAAAGCAGAAGAACAAGTCCTCCTGTCACAGAAGGGAGCTGTGCAGGTGTGGCTGTCCCCCATCTTAACTCAAAAGGCTTGCTTGGTGTTGGTGGTTAGAAGAATGGGGATCAGGAAATAGTTTTTCATATTTCTTTCCTAGTGGTTCTCTTGGCTACAGGTTCCAGAGACAGTTTTCATTATGATAAACAAAACAAAATCTAGGAAGAAATCTCTCTTTTTTTTTTTTAAGTTTTTTTTTTCCTTTTTTTTTATTAGATATTTTATTTACACTTCAGATGCCATCCCCTTTCCCCATTCCCCCTGCTTAGGAAACCCCTATCACTTGCCCCCTTTTTCTTTTTGCACATATACATTTTTTTAAAAAATGTTAATCATGGGCTTTATAAGTTTGGTATTGCTCAATCAGAGGTGTAACTCACTACCCAACCTAGATATATCAACTATCTTGACTGATGGAGATACATGAATATCTGCCTCCCTGTCTCCCCCCTCTTTCTCTCTTTCATCACCTCGCTTCTCCTCTCCTTCTTCTCCTCCTCCTCTTACTCCTTCTCTTCCTCTCAGTACTCCTCCTACCTTAGCTCCTCCTACATATCACCCTTAGGAAGAAATCTCTTGAGGAGTCCATCATCCATGTGTTCATGCCTCCCTGGCCCCAAGTCACTGAAGGCCCCCATTAACTCAGGAGCAGTTCCTGTCCCTTGTAGGGCCACGAGTAAGTGGTGGAAAGTTCACAGATTATGAAGAGCAGTAAGACCTGGAAACACACCTTACTTTACTCTCGTTCCATTCAAGGGGAGGATTGTAGTATACAGACTTTGAAAGAAGAGTGTGCTGGAAGACAGTTCTGTCTCTGCAGCTGGGGCATTCTTTCTACTTAGCATTTTTTTTAATGTCATTTGTGATAGGGTCACTCCTCACGTTCTATGACTCTCACACCTGACAGCAGAGGAAAGCACAGGGCCCCACCCCACCCTCCAGCCTCCAGCTGTAACTTGCTGCTCCCCTAACTCAGCTCTGCTGCCACAAAGGAGGCTGGGGCTTGCAGCTGTCATGTGAAAGCCAGAGGCATTGCTCAGCTTTGCAGCATGTGCAAACTTAAGCTCGCTTTTCTCTTTCTGAACAAATAAGGTCAAGTTTTAAATAAAATATTAGGTGAATTATGGAGTGGGAATGCATTCACAGTGACTAGTCTTGGGGATGTAGCATCTAGTTGCGTCATTATAAGAAACTTATTGAACTGTTTACTTGCCAGCTCCCTGACTTCTCCTCACCCACCCAACATACTCTATATGCCTGGATCTACCAGTGTTCATGGAACCCAGATGGGACTGGAGGCATGTTTTTGCATCACTTCAGGGTAAGAATTCCAAGGTAGCTCTGCTCTCATTAGCTGGTGCCAAGGGATGGGCTCAATGTGTTTTATTTAGAAGTCTGTACTTCCCAACTGAAGGAGCTTTTCTCCTGGTTAGATAGACTGTAGAGTCATCTCTCCGATAAAGAAAGACCATTCTCTTTCTCTTTTTTTTCCCTCGAATTATTTTTTTAATGTATATGTGTACATTGTAGCTGTCTTCAGACACACCAGAAGAGGTCATCAGATCCCATTGTTGGATCCACCACCAGAAGAGGGTTATGAGCCACCATGTGGTTGCTGGGAATTGAACTCAGGACCTCTGGAAGAGCAGTCAGTGCTCTTAACTTCTGAGCCATCTCTCCAGCCCAAGAAGGACAATTCTTAAAGGAACTCCAATCTACCAGTTCTAAATGTCAGTATTATCTTGTTCCTTCCTTGATACAGGCACCGATCACAAAGAACTTTGCTTCCTTTTAAGCAACTCTCACACTGCGGTACAGATGGGAAAGTCAAACCCTTGCTTCCAAATCTAGCTCTTGCAAAACATTGATTGGTTTCTTTCCTGACACATGTGCTCCCAGTTCAGAAAACAAGTGTGTGTGGGAGAGAGAGATTGTATTTACAGATGTCCTCTGTATGGCATGTGCACTCTAGACACTCTAATAGCATGCACATGTGTCATCTGTGTGCTCTGAAATGGCTCATGGAGAATTCATAGACACTGCCATGTGCTGAGTGAGGGGAACCTACCAGTGTTCCTTCACAAATGTCAGCTGGTTAGTGAAGATTCTCATATTTGGGCAGTAGTCTGCTCAGTTGTTTTTAATGCATATTATCCTGATTTTAAAACAACAATAAAAAAACCTTTTTGAAAAGAAAAAAGAATCCCAGCACTTGGGAGGCAGAGGCAGACAGATTTCTGAGTTTGAGGCCAGCCTGGTCTACAGAGTGAGTTCCAGGACAGCCAAGGCTATACAGAGAAACCCTGTCTCGAAAAACAAAAACAAAACAGAAAAAAGGAGAGAAATATCCAAAATCTACCAGAAAACATTCACTAAAAAAAGGGGACAATCTGAATTAAGAAATGAGAGCATACTTTGCAAAAAATGTGTTGTGTTTATGTGTGCTTTGTGTGTGCACATGCACAGGTCAGAAGAAGGCCCTATGAACCCCCGACTCTGTAGTTACTAGCAGTTTTGAGCCACCCAATGTGGATCCTGGGCACCGAATTGAGGACCCTGCAAGAACAGAACGCTCAACCAGCAAGCCATTTATCTCTTCAGCCCATTTTAGTAACAACTGCCATTAAACCCATGACCTCTAGATGGCACTGTGAGTCCCGTGTGCCCATCACAACAGGTCTCTGAGTTGGGTGCTGTCCTCCTGAAATCTGTGCCTATGTTATACGTCAAATGTGACCCTTTCCATCTGTGTAGATGTGACCATGTTTAAGATGAGGCCACAGTGTGTTGTGTTGAACCCTAATCCAATGATGAAGATAGAAATTTGGACTTGGGAGACATATGGGGGAGGGGGGAGAGGGGGTAGAGGGGTAGAGGGGGTTGAGGGGTAGGGGGGGGAGAGGGGGGAGCCATACAGAGGTGGAGACGAATTGGGCTGATATGGATGCCTATTTAGGAATTAGGAGTCCAGGGTTGCTGGCAGAAGCTGAAGAGTCAAGGAAGGACCCTTTACTGTACACTTTTGTCATTGTGGCCCTGGGATTGTATTTGTTTCCATTTTGACTTCTGGTCTCTAGACCCTTGACAGAGACCATTCGCTGGTTAGGGTATCTGGGGAAGGCAGCACACTTGAAGAAATTGCTCTGGAGGCCTTGCTGGAGAGTCCCGTGTAGAGGCCATGCTAAGCTGGTGACAGGTGGGTGTGAATGTTCTCCCAAGCAAGGCAGCTGTATCTCAGAGCACACGGTGCCAGTCACTCATATTGATGGGCTTGGCTTAGTCTCTCTAGATAAGCCTGCAGGATTCCAGAGAGAGATTAAGAATAAAAAGTATAAAGAAGGACCATAAAACACAAGAGCAAAATTTATATACCTATTTATTTTTATTCGCACTTCATCCTAAAGAGGATTTAGGGTTCCTTTCATGGAAGCACACAGTAGAAGGGGAAATAAATTAAGAAATGAGAAAGATGAAACAAAGGGGAGAGGGGGGAAATCCTGGTAGAAGACACCAGCAACAAACCCACAGAACACTGCCCTGGCCTCTCGTTCCCAGCTGAGAAGACAGATTCGCTGGGTACGAGCAAGACTTTCTAGAATGGGATAACACCGAATCTGAATTTTTCTCCAATTTGTGTAAATTCAATGGGAATTTCAGGCGGTTGCTCTGAGTAGAAACGAGCTCTAATTATCTTTCCGATTTTCATATAATTTTCAATAAGTCAGCATTACTGCTGTGGCTGATGGACTGAAAAGCCCAGAAAAGCAAGCTCGGCTTTTCTGTGCCCTCTGAATCCTTCGGAATGTTTTGGAATCATTGTCTTTGAAGGATTTGCTTGTGCAGAGAGAAAGAAAAGGAGAGGATGGGAAATGGTTCCGTATACTGTTGTGTCTGATCTATTAAACCCCATGTGCAGGCTTGCCATCGGGGCGGAGACAGCCACCAAAGCAGCATGGGGGGATTACCAAATGGCTCGATCCGGAGCATCTTGGGGCTCACTGGATATCTTTGGTCCCACCCGAAGACTGTATCCTGCCACTTCTAAGGGAGAAACAGTACGAGAATACACGGAGAATGTTTCTAAGATCATCTTTAAATGTTCCCTGCTTGGGGGACATCACCTGGTGAATAAAGACATCACTTGGGAATCAGCGCTATGCAAAATACCTCGTAATAACCTTTTCTGTGGAGGTAGGAACCTCTAATCATATTTCAACCGTGAGGTACACACGCGTGCTTCAGGTTGAAGGAATTCTATTTATGCAGCTCTGCGTGCCCTTTGAAGAAAATTAACTATTTGGAGACAGTTTTAGAAACTAAAATTAAGGAAAACTTTCTGCTCCCAGACAAGCGTTCTCTTTTGTATAAGAGAACGCATTGAAAAGTGCATTGAAAGCAAAGTACACTATAGTGCATGATTTAATGATTTGGGTATTTATTAATTCATTTTTTTAAAGGAATCTTGGAGAGGGCGGAGTTAAAAGCAAATTTCCTGCAGCATGGAAAGGAAGCCCTTAAGGTTATCCAGTTCATTTATCGTTGGAGTTAATTAAACAGTGACCTGGACATTCACACAGTAATTACTCCTGATGAAAAATTAACTACAGTCGTCCAGTAAGAAAGCACACACAGCAAGTTGTTAGAGGGTGGCTGGCTTGACCCAGGACGCGGGTACGGCAGCCACAGCTCCTGTAGGTGGCAGCGCAGCACTGCACAAGACACTGACTGCGGCCCAGACTGTGCATGTGCAGTGTGAAGGGCAAGCGCTGCTCCGAGCATGCTCTACCCTCCAGCCAGCAATTTCACTAAGTTACTGGCTCGCTACCTCATTTCATAGCCACCCTCTAAATGAACCTCTTCTGAACTCAGCAGAAGTACAAACTGTTTCTTCATACACCCCAAATTGTCCTTCTGCTGGAGCTGGTTTCTGTTTTAGTTTTTCCTTCTATATCTTTTAACTTCAGCGTTGGTGTTATGTGGCGGGAGGGGGGTGGGGAATCTGTGCTAAACCCTCCTCTTGAATTGCAAAAGTCATTAGCTTAGCCACCTAGCCTGGGAAAGATCACAAATCTGCCCTACCCTGGAAAGATGTCCCCAAAAGCACATGGCTAGGTTTCTGATCTTCCTCTGTGTGTTTCATTATTCTTCTGTTAAAAAAAAAAAAAAAAAAAAAAAAAAAAAAAAAAAAAAAAAAAAAAAAAAAAAAAAAAAAAATCCTTACTCTGCTCAAAAGGCCAGGATGACTGGAATTTACACAGCAACCCAAACCGTGAACAGTTTAGGTAACTTATAACATGCAATTTGACAATAGCCTAAAGCTGTCGTCGTCGTTGTTGGTAGCAGTAGTATCTTAACTTGCTTTCCTGTTTGGCATTAGATCAGGGTTACATGATAGTGTAGGGGGATGAGGATTCTGAAACTGTGTGGATTTCTCCGTCTTTTCAGGCAAAATTCCTCTCTCCTGCTTCGTTCCTCCAGTTTCCCATTCTTTCCATGTCGAGGAGATAGACTGCACAGTGTCTCTCACATGTCTATGACTATATTGCCTTGGGTTGCAATACCTACTGTAGATATAAGAAGAGTTTTCCTCTGGTAACCTCTACCTTGTGCACAGATATATCTAAAACGATTCCTGGGACTTCACTGTTGATATAGCTTGTACGAAAATTTTATAAGCAAGATCCAGCAGAAAATAGATAGTCAAAGCAATTTATAGACTAAATAAGAGGTACACTGCAAATAAAATTGAAGTTTAAAGACGAAGAGACCGGGATGTCTGGGGGCTGAAGTAGGTAGGGAAAGGTTGTGACTGATGGTATTGGGCCTACGCCTCTCAGAATTGGAATAGCGCGGCAAATCAAAGATCCTGAAAAGATGGAGGGCGGGGCCGGCCATTAGGCATCAGGAGAGATTAGCAGAACAGAGGCTGGTGCCAAGCTGAGTGGTGAAAGAAAGATTAGGGAATCTGGGAATGATAGGTGACTGGATACAATTACAGGGTTGACAAATGGGCTGAGAAGGGACTCTGAGAGGTTGAGAGATGGGGAGGGGGAGGGGCGTCTTAGAGACTGTCCACAGTAAAGCCAATGCTTTTGTTTCCCCAAGGCTTTTAGATAAAGGGACCTTTATGTGAAGTAAGAAAGAGCTCATAAGAGAAAATGCTACCTTAAGAAATTTCTACTCGGGCTGGAGAGATGACTCAGAGGTTAAGGGTACTGACTCTTTTCCAGAGGTCCTAAGTTCAATTCCCTGCAACCACATGGTGGCTCACAACCATCTGTAATGGGATCCGATGCCCTCTTCTGGTGTGCCTGAAGACAGCAACAATGCACTCACATACATAATTATAATAAAACCGACAACAAACAAAGACTACTCTCAGTAGCTCACGTCTACCTAAGTGGGTGATAGCTCTATGAGCCCTGAGTCAAAGACCTGATAAAATCAACAGCAGCCTAGGACTACAGACCAAGAGGAAGCTATCCAAAAATGTCCGGGCTTCAGTCAAACTGCAGTGTGAGACCAAGTTAGTTCCCTTCGTTTGATATTATCGATGGAAACACAAACCACCAGACAGCAAAAGCCATTCCACAGCACATGCGCACATGCACGATCCTTGGCCAACCTAATGCTGCCATCTTGAAGAAAGATCCTTCTGGTGCAAACTTTATATAGATTTCTTTAGAGCCTTTAAAATGTTTGAACTTCTAAACTATGAACCCAATGGGCATTCTAACTCTAACAAGACCCCACAGTATGAGGTGAGTGTTAGAAATGAGTGGAGCTTTAAGAATTGGGTGAGGGGGACCCGAGGGGTAGGGGTGAGAGATAGAAAATGAGAGCATGAGGAAAAGGGGGGGAGGAAGGAATTGGTTGGCATCAGGGATGAGGAAGGTGCAAGAAACACTCACTACATCTTAGACGGAGATATGGAAACTGACTGACTCGAGGGACCACATCTGAACTTCTTGCTTTGACTCTGGATGAACAGGAGACTGTCTCCAGTGGGCACAATCGTGTGTATCAGGGCATTTCATAGTGACTTTTAAGTATCAAGATCAATACATTCAAGTTGGAACTTTTTTTTATTGTTCTATATGATACAAATTTTCTTTTACCATCTTAGTCTCCTTTTCTTCCTCCCCTCCCACTCCTTCTTTCCTTCTTCCTCCCTCCCTTCTTCCCTTCCTTTCTTCCCTCTTCCCTTCCTTTCTTCTTTCTTCCCTTCCCTCCTCCCTTCCTCCCTTCCTCCCTTCTCTCCTCTCTTCCTCCCTTCTTTTCTCCCTCCCTTTCTCCCTTCCTTCTCTTCTCTTCCTCCCTTCCTTTCTAGCTTTTTTGTTTCCCTTCCTTTTTCTCCCTCCTTTCCTTCTTCCTTTAGTTATTTCCTATGTGTCTCTGTTCTTCCTTCTGTTCAATGTTATTTAGCCACAAACCATGTGCTATTTTTTTAATCCCACTGTATGTGCTAAGTAAGTTGTTAATCCCACTCTGTGCTAAGTACTTTGTCAAGCACCTAGAAAATATTTACAGACTCTGAAATATCAAAAAGTAGAGAAGTTTTTAAAGATGGTTCAGATAACTCATTTCTAACCCACCAAATACTGTTTTCCCACCAATGCATTTAAGAAATGGCAATTGTCATTTTCCAGACCCACATAACATTTTCGACTTACACAATAAAAATAGAACAAATGCTTGCATTTAGTGCTATAAAATCTTGGACTCTCTTCATCCATTTGTCCCCAAGGATTCAATGTCAGTGAAAAACAATGAGAGTCACTAGTAAAAAGAAGTCCCCCAGGAGCATCTGCGCTTGACTTGGTGACTTACCTGTTAGAAGTACAGATTTGCTCATTAGAGAAAAATAAGTTAATCCTGTTGCAGCTTTGGAAGTCAGTTCTTTATGCAACCTGAGGAGAGCAGAGCTGAAGCATGAAAGCTAATTCTCAGGTAATCTCATGGCCACCGCTGCATTTGAAGTGAGTTATCAGATTCCTTCTTATCCCACCAGCCAGACGGAACCCTCCTCAGATCATGTGTGTCCACTGGAAATGAATGCAGCTGCCATTCACGTAGTCCTACAGGAAGGTGTCTCAGGGAGGTTAATCATTTAATATCTAGAAGTAACCTTTCGGAGCCATGATGTGAGGATGACTACAGACAGCTGTGTAACAACCCAAAGCTCACACAGGCAGATGTAGGTGAGGACCTTGATCATGGGTCTACAATGGGGTATTCTAAAACGGGTCTTGCCCAATGCCAGCTTGAGTGATTCACTGGTATTTCATGCCAGCCTGGTAAACACAGTACAAAACTGTGTTGATGTTGGGCCTTCTTTACTCCTGTCTTGTATTCAGGGTCATTTTGAGAACTACAGTAATCAATAGTCTCAGACATCTCACAATAGTCTGCAATAACCTAGGCTTTTCTCCTTGGACCAGTGATGTGAGGTCATTTTCAATTTCTTCTTCAGAGTCTCCTGTAACTTAGCTCACTTTATTATACTGGAAGACTCTGTAAGGACTGGTCAAGCAACCTTTGTTCTTGTATGTGTGTAGTTAAGATATATAGACAAATATGTGACAATCGTCATTTATCCATCCTTAAGATGGTCACTATAAGAATCGACTAATTCTGAGATGTTCAGGGCTGACTGGGAGCCAATCATCAAATCTGAGGTGAAGACTCTTCGCCGGATGGTGAAGGGTTCAGACTTCTTTTTCAAAGTAATCACTTTGAGTAGTTTCCCCAAGCCATATAAAAGTTACTCAATTTAACTACCTACTGTTAAGAGGATCCCATAAATACTGAGAGGAGACTTAGGCCAATGAACTATTTCAGCGACTTTCACAGCATACTAATTAGACACTTCGCCTGGCAAAACTCCCTATTCTTAGACGTAACCGTAAAATACTTTTTAAGCAAATTTTAGCGAAGATTTTCATCTAGAGCTTTTAGCACCCATGGGCTCTCCTATCTATTAAGAATCTGCTTATTAGTGAATATAATGATATGTGAGTGATAAAGTTAATCTTTCCCTCATGAGACATGTTTTGCATCTGTATACAGATCATAAAGTTAATTCTGCTGTGTGGCTCCAACAAATTTCTCATTTATTAGAAAACTACTGTCTGCTTGGTAGGTGCAGGGTTCCAGGTTGCACCTGGGCATAAAGACCCAAATCATCTCTTTCTTATAGATGTTCCTAGCTTCATAGGCAGGGCTTGGTGATTAGGGGAAATGGATTTGTAAACTGGAACACACTTTAATGAAATGATTCATAACACCTTCCTTACTGGAGGATGACTGTCCACAGAGATCTCTGCATGTCTCGTCGGTACAGACACTGGCAGCCTTTTGTGTGAATTAACTTACCTAGACTTGTTTTAGAGAATGGTTTGGAAGATAGGGATAATATTCCATTATGGAGCAAGGAGCAGATTTATGATACTGATAGTCTGTCTTTCTGAGAACAGAGTCAGAGTTGGTTTGCTAGTAGGGCATTATAAAAGAATCACAATTTGGAATGGGAGGATTCCTTAGCAGTGTGTGATATGGGCCTATGCACTCTCAGCACTTGCTTTAAGACTTCAACAAAGTAAGGGTCTGCTATGGCTTGAATCTGACATGGGACCCACAGGTTTGTGTTTTGAATGCACGGTCTCCATCCGGTGGCACTATTGTGGGAAGTGGGCCTAGCTAGAGGATCCATGTCTTTAGAAAAGATGTATTATCTTTGGTGGCTGCCAGTAGCCTCCCAGATCCCCCCTCCCCTGCCCCGCTTCCCACTCACCAAGAAGAGAAGAGTGATCTCTGTCAATATAAACCTAAAGCTTATGCTGCCCCTTGCACTGTGTCTTAGAAAGTTCTTTGTCTTTGACTCAGAAATCTCACTTCTGCCAGAGTTGACAGAACTGTGGCAAGCTAACTTGCTACCTTAGCATATAGACAATAGAACTGTGACAAGCTAACCTGCTACCTTAGCATCTGGGCAATGTTTTTAGGGCTCTGACACTTCAGTCCAGCAGTGCCTATGAACACTGCACCAGCACAGCCAGGACCAGCTTGAGAGAATTACATTGTTGATTTGTCTGTCTTTTGGGGTCTTGAGTATTTTCATTTTTTCCCATATAAAATGCAGGTCTATGTAGCCAAACACTTCGAAATCACCTCTGTGCCCCTTTCCCAATGAGCTGTGTTGTAAAGCAAACATTTGGAGAGAGAAATAGAATCTAATTATAGTGCAATCACTGCAATGTTCTTGTTTGTTAATGCCCCATTCATTTGTAACTTCATCTGTGGTGCCATGAGAAAGATTTGCCTTTATTGTACATGGGGTGGATGCTGACAAATTGACTAAGTTAAACATGGGTTTGTGAAAGCAAACGCACGAACTAAGGGTCAGCATATTACTTTTGCCTTATTTCTATGTACATCCAAGGGAAGCTGAGTTTTTGAGATCAAGAATCAGGCTCAATTAGATTCTAGAAACTAGTGATCTGTGACTCAGGTGGTCTTTCTTTGTTTTTCTTTGTGAGTTGACATTTTGTGCAACAGTTTGGGTTGTCTTGGTATAGAATGCAGAAGGTACAGAGGCTTTCGCAGGTTGATAAAAATTGCAGTCTACAGATACTTTGGGCAAAACTGTGACATTCAGGGAAGTGCTCGGACTAGTCAGTAGATCAGGATGGGTTTAGTAAGTGAGACAATAGAGAAGAACGGACACCCTTACTCTAAGATCTCTTGAGTTCTAAGGACTCAAAAATTAGAAGAGAATCCAACTCCTTCCGGAGAAGCTGTACTACTGGCTCTTAGCCTTTCAGCTCCAACAGACGAGGGAGAGAAAGCCAACAGAAACAAACCTAGAGTAGAGATCAAGAACTAGAGAGAGGATGAGAATAGTGAAGCCAGAGGGGTGGGGGAAGCAGATGCAAGCCTGCTCACCCCACTCTCCACTCCATTCTCAAGTGCGACCACCCAGCTGGGTGTCCTTGAGTTCCCATTAGACACTCTGCGTTTTGTGTATAGTAGTTAAATCTTTATTTCCTTCCATTACTTAGTCCAGTGATACACCGGACAGTTTTCTGTCCTGCTTAAAGGAAATTACAAATTAAAGGACATTAAAGGACGAGATTGTCATAGTTGACCTGTCTTGTACGTGCTTTTAGGAACCCCTCCGGTGTTCTTCATTGCTTCTGTAAATCCATTCCGGCCAAGGAATGAAGTAGCTCCAGTTCCCAAGGGGTTTCATAAATGCCACCTGCCTGTTTACTTCAGAAACTTTCAAAGTAGGTCAGAATAACACCTCAAGTTGATGTATGCTTGGACAAGATTCCATCTGCATTATGTAACCATAGTGTGACTTCATATGGAAGATCCCTAGCTCTTTATGGCACAAATAGAGAACTGTCATTCCTATCAGGATTTCATGGAGAGATCAACCTCTGCCTCACCACACATCTCTTTCTTCATGCTCTCTTAAATTAGTGACTTGAGGCTTACAGGAAATAATTTCCTCTGCCTCACTCTCTTCCTCCCCTTCTTCCTCCTCATTCTCTTCCTCCTCCTCTCCCTTCCCCTCCTTATCTTCCTCATCATCTTCCTCTTCCCCTTGTTCTCTTCCTCCTTCTCCTCCCCCTCCTTGTCCTCCTCCTCATTCTCTTCCTCCTCCACCTCATCTTCCTCCTCCTCCTCTTCTTCCTCCTCCTCTTCCTCACCCTCCTCCTTCCCCTCCTCCTCTTCCTCCTCCTCTTCCTCACCCTCCTCCTTCCCCTCCTCCTCTTCCTCCTCTTTCTCTCCATCCTCCTTCCCCTCCTCCTTCTCCTCCTCCTGAAGTCAGCCAGGCCTCCTTCAGTAGCCTGACACTAATGCACATCTCACCACTGCCAGCTTCTCCTTCTGCCCGTAGCATCCCTTGGAACATATGCACTTCCTTCTGAATCTTCATAGATAGAGCAGTGTTACTTCAATTCTTGTAATTTACCAAAATTCCATGAACATGATAGAGTGCACGGATTGTGTTGGCACAAGGTCCATGCTTGTAGAAGTGGAGGATCCTGAAAACATTTTTCAAAGATGTGTTACTATGCAACAGTTTAAAATGTTAATTCCATAAATGGTAATATTTCCCCATGAAGAGCTCATTTTTTTCAGGATCCATTACACATTAGGAGGGATGTCTAACTTTTTGACCTTATGACACTGTTACATGTAAATGTGTTGGGCTTTCCTCATTCATTTCTGTCCTGACATACGTGTGGCCCGTGGGCTGCAGGCTGGGCATGTCTGTCACTAATTCTCACCCTCGACCACTTACTGCAATCACTAGTGACTTAAGGCAAAAACTGTTGCTTCTTGCGTCTCAACCTCAAACAACTACATATTTAGGGATACGACTGAAATACTGATGAATTTTGAAGAGTAGTAGAAAAATCACTGATAGAAACATCTCTGTTGCAGTTTTAAATTGTGACATGAGTTAAAACCTATTGGAGGCTCTGCACTGAGAAAGGAAAGAGAGAGGCAGGCAGGGGAATCATGATGGCAGCTCTTTTGGGGTCCCATGAATATATATATGAATATATATGAATATAAGTTTATATGAATATATATGTATATATATATATGTTATATATATATATTTTTCCATTATCCTCCACTCGCTAAATTATGAGCTAGATCTTACTTGGAATAAGTCTTAAACAAAGAAGACAATGTCTTAAGCTTTTCATATTCCAGAAAGTCACAGGAGCCCTCAGAAACCCTCAGAGCCCTCAAGAGCCTCAGTCACTAAGAAGTCCCAGATCCATGATGGGCTGGTTGATTTGCACAGCCAGGCCTCCATGCTTCTCAGTTTACCACAGAAGGACAAAAGAAGATCAAAATCCAAACGGGGGTGAAGTTCAGTAGCCAGTGGAATGTGTTGAAAAACACTGTCAAGCGGACGACAGATTGCCGCCTTACCTGCCCTAAAAGTTTTCCTTTATGGTTTAATAAAGTTTCCATGCTTAAAGAAAATGGCTGTAGCACTGAAACAAACAACACACAAACCTGCTAAATATTCTCATGAGATCCTCAAGTCTTCCCTCAGAGGAGCAGCAGTATCATTAGTACCCCGGGGTTGGCTCAGAAACCAGACCTTGTTCTCATTCTTACCAACAGAACAATCTTCTGGTGGGGTTCGCATCTCTCTTATGTGGGGGCAAACATCCATACAGACCCCTCTCTCCATCTTGGGTCCCCAAGCCAGGGCCCTGTCCATCGAGAAGCCTGTGCGCAGGCTTCAGGTGACTTGCTGCGTCTCTGTCAACATGACCCTTTCATACGTTAGAAGCCCCCTCTATTTGCAGAAAAGATGCAATCATCTCTCACCCTTTCTTTCCAAGACAAAAACCCCGGGGGCTGCAAAACTGCTGCCTTCTCCACTGCAGGCTTGTGATGCTCCTGGGTCGCCTGGTAGACTTAGCTGCTATAGGCCATAATTGAGGAAAACATTGATTAATTGGTCTGTGACTAGTCCGTGAGGCACTCTGTGGCAATGGGAGATATGGGCTATGCAGACCAGCTTTTAATTATTGTTATTTAGGCCCCCGTCACATGGGATAGGTGACAAGGCAGTATTATCATTGATCTGTGACATAAAAAGAAACGGTTCACGTTTCGCGCTGCAGATTTATAAATAGTTGAAAGTGTTTGCGCTAGAGGCGCCGAATGAATCTCTGCCTGCCGAGGCTTTGACCTATGCACAATGCAAATCAAGCTAATAGCCTGAATTTGTGCAAAGCGTTGCAGTTTACCAGCCATTTCTTATGCCTTGTCTCATTTGACCCTCACAACAAATCAGGAAGGCTGGAGATGTCTTACGATTCCCTTCGTACGAGCAAACAAGGCTAAGGAGGGTTTTCCCTCTCCACGTAATACGCATGATTCTGGCTTGCAGAGTATGGAAAACAAAGGAGACTTTGAAATTATTTAGTGAATTCTGGCTGGTCAAGCATATTTAGGGCTTTCATCACCACCCTGAGCCACATCATACTCCACCAGCGCTAGGTCTTACCGTTAAAGGTGCTGAAACAGAACCTGGCATTGTAACGGGAAATCCTACGAGGATTTGAGTGTGCTAGAGGCCTTCTCATCTTCGGTTTGATTACCGTGTGCAGGAAAAGCTCAAGATAATAACCCATTAACCAGAGTTATTAAAGTTTCCTCACTGTATTTACAAAATTTTGGGGGAAAAAATATTGCTACTGACGGAGAACCGGGAGAAAACGAGTGCGGCTTCTCGACACTCAGAGAAATAGAGGTCGAGCACAGAATATTAATATTGAAACAATGTACGCGGTGCAATCAAAAGATTGACGAGTCTGCCTGTGTGCCTAGAAGTGTACGGTGGGAATTTGAAACAAGTGTCTGCTCACATGCTTTATAATCCACGTAGCTTATTCACTGTCTTAATCTTTTAAGGCCCCGCCCCTTAATGAGAAGCCAGCAATGGCTGCTGCCCTTGCTGACGGTAAAGGTGAAGGCCAAACAGAAATGAAGGCAGCCCTTCTCCTGTGCTGTTTTCCTGGGCTAATGCATCAGGGTGTCATATCTCAAACAAAAGCTGTGTCAGTAGGAATGAGTGCTAAGAAAGCAATATTTTCATCCCTTTGAACGTCTCTCTGCTAGCCAACTGCCACCCTTCAGTGAAAGGTCGGGGAGAGGCACGAGGCTGGGTTTGTTTAGGGTTTATCTTATCTTTCTGTGATAAATGGGGCCATTGACCCAAGTCTCATAACCGAGGTGCTTCACGGCTTACTAAATTGCAGCCGTGGTGTCGAAGATGATTATAATGATTTGTTTCCGCCTGTGCCCTTCCCATTGAATTAGCTGCAGAATGTCACAGACAAGCTTGCTTTCTGGAGGATCCGCATCTTCTCCATTAGAAAATGTGTGGAGGTTGCTTTCTGTAGAAATTGAAAAGAATGAATTGTGGGGTCATTCAGAAATACGAGTTACTGTTTTGATAGGAGGGGAGAGAAAAGAATCTGAGACAGGGAAGCGAGATTTGACAGAACTGGGATGTCCAGGCTGCCTGGCAAGTCAAGGGTAGCTAGCAGGGTAATTACAGTTTGGATTCCCCTGAGAACAACTGAGAGATGAATGGTCCCAGGGAGGATAGGGAGCCTGTCAATAGAGTGATAAACACTGTCGATACCAACAGGCTTCATCCAATAGCTCTTGTCTAAAACAAGATTCTGTTTGGAATGCTTGGACCTCTGCCTCATTCACCCAAAGAACTTTCGACATCCTTACCAGAAACTTTGAGGAGGCCTGCCGGAAATACTACACATTACCAGAATAATCAGGTCCCTGTTAGAGTCTCAGTCTCATTAATAAAAAGAAAATTAAGGAGGCAATCCAGTGGAAGCTTCAGGACAATTTTATTAGTGTTTAAAAGGGAGAAAATCCCATAGTAGGCAAGCCATAAACCTCAAAAACTTCTTACAGGGAGAGACTGGAGAGGAGAAGGTGAAAGCTGGTTTGGGTTAAGCTGACATGGAGGTCAGCCATATTGTGGTTAGTAACCGCACTGTGGGCAGCGGGGTCCTTAAGAGAAAATAGTGAAGGCTGATATATTAGGGAAAGCATGCTTAGAGCAGGGAATGGGGAGAGGGGAAGGCGGAGAGGGAGAGAGGGAAACTGAAACTGAAACTTACTGGAATAATTTGGAAAAGGAGCTAATATGCAGAACAACACGTGTCTACTCTGTAAGAGATAGCAGCAGGTTGGGGATTCTGGGAAGGATGGGAACATCATCTCATTAAAGGGGAAAATATGCCTCCTCTCTCTTCTGCATGTCTTACAGTAGGTGAGCCTGCCTCTCTCGGGTGTTCTTGGTCCCTTAGGTGGTTATTGATCTGCCCAACTGGAATGGTACTTTTGACCCAGGCCTGAGATTTCACTTTCTTGACGAGAAGGAAGTAGTTTTCCTTTGATGAGCCTTTTTACAGTCTCAGAAACATTGGCTGCGGCTGTCTGGAGTCTTCCTCTCCATTCCTAGCCCAGGTCTTCCGTAGTTCTTCGGGGAGTTTGTAGGTGTTTCCTGTTCTTTAGCCTTCACTCCTGTTACTGTCAAATAACGAGTGAAGTGTAGTCACAGGCAGGAACCAGATTGTCAGCTGGGAGTGCAGTGGTGTCCTCGTGACCGGTGGGGAGAATTTGAAAAGCTGTGGGTACACAGAGAACGGACCTCCATCACTCCAACCGGAGGCAGCAGATTGGAGTCGTGACAGCCATGACTAGAGTCCTGAAATTTATGGTGGAAAAACCACGTGGAAATGGAAAGGCTCCCAGTACGGCCTAATGAACTCTCCTGCTGGCAACCATTACAGAGGATGGAGAGAGACCAGGAGCTCCCAAGGGCTCAGGGGTGGGTCAACCTTATAAGAAGAAAGCAGTGCTGACATCCAGACATGAGGCTCTCCTCCAGAACACACATCATATTCTCCTGAGGCTCATGGGAAAGTTAGCCTAACTCATCACAGATTTAGGGGACAAAGCGTAGGATACTCGATAGCTGAAAAGTCCTGGTGAAATATCTCCAAAAGGATGAAGGCAATGACTTTAAAAACAACCTATCTGACTTTAGAACTTTCCATTTAACTACATCAAGTAAGACACTCAGTACTTACATACAGAGAGAGTACAGGGAGAAACAGAAGAATTGAAAGATGATAGATATATAATGTATATTTCATTATATATATAATTCAAGTATAACATGTCAAATAAATGCTGATGAAATTGAGTTTTTTCAACAAGATCTAAAGTAGTTTATTGGGAAGAAGAGAAGGTATTTTTTTCTCTAATAAATGCACTATAAAACCTAGATGAACATATGGGGAAAGTCTCCTTGATTCTTACTACATATTTATAAAAGAATTTGAGGTAGACTGTAGCTCAAAACATAAATTCTCAACTCTAGTGCTTTTAGGAGAAAAGATGCGAGAATATCTTTGTAAACTTAAGAACAAGGAAAGATAGATGGACCATTTGTTTATTGGTATTGATTGGTACTGATTGACATATCTGTATGTCTAATCAATGATTCAGAATTCCCTTGTTTTAGACTTGACTTGATGCTCAGTGAGTGGATTTGTGTATGAGAGCCCTCTGACGTTCTTTTGACTTTGAGTGCTTCCTCATTTCCTGAAATACAAAGATGTTCTGGTTGTTTCATGCTTGCTGTCTTTTGCTCGCCCTGTGTGTGTGGAGCTATGCTTCCGTTTGGTGGAGAGATTAAGAGGAAAAAGCTCTGGGCTCTCAGTTTGCTCAGAATGAACAGTCACAGTTGACTTTCTGCTCTATGGAACAAGAGATGTTAAGACCTAGTGGGGTCCACTGGACAGTGCTCTGCAGTCTCCAGAACCCAACTTTCTCCCTTGAAGGGGCCGACAGCTAAAAGAGGAGCTAAAGAAATCTGAAAATCAGAAAGAACTGTAGAATAAATGTATTTCAGTTCTTGACGGTCAAGCTTCTAGTTGCCTTGTGAGGTTAGAGGTGGGCACTGTTTAAGGAAGGAAAACCTTGAGCATGGAAGCCATGCTGTTTCTAAAGGTTAGAGGGAGCATGACGCCCTCTGGAGACTAGGCAGTGGACAGATGATTCGGAAGGTTAGACAGGTGATGAGAGTAATTCTAACGGAAAGCCATGAGCACTTCTGTTGAGCAGCCAGTTCATCTTGCCCTGTCATCATGTCCTTCACGGAGAGGAAAGATGGCCACTAAGAGAGTAGCTGCTAGAGGGAGAGGCTGTTCTGTCCTCATCTCTGAAGCACAATAAGAAGGAACCAAGAAACTCCCAACTTCGTTTTCTCCCAAAGTCAAATTCAAGGCTTCAAGATCAGGAACTGAATGCTGGGAACTGGGCATTTATTTTCAAGAGCAGATTTCCAAGTTCCCATTTCCAGTGAAGGTGAGCTGAAGAGGGATGGGATGGGGGGGAAGGGAAGTGAACGTGAGCTCCCCAGATGGTAGCTCTTGGTCTGAGAAGACGTTGTGAGGAGAGCCTACAGAAAGGCATGGAAGTGCATGTCTAAACAGGACCAAGAAGGGAAAGGGGAGGACCCAGATGCCCTATGAATTCCCAAGCCGGAGTCCATTCAGTTACGCCCAGCCTTGGGGCCATTCCCATCCCATCTCTTCCTCTGCATCTAATTCTTCTGACTACCATAGACATTCATTCTTTGTCTACCCTGGGGAACCCAGGGAACCCGGAGATCCCAGGGAATGAGCTTGGCAATCTCATAGACAGACAAACCATCAGCACCCATTTCAAAAGTAGCCTTCTGGAAAAGCCTCCGATCCTTACCTTCTCCATCCGCTCTTCACACTAGGTTTGCTGCACCCTTAGTTTATGCCTCAGATGGGTCATGAGGCTTTTCCTGGCAAGGGGATCCAGTTCTTCATCCCTGAGAGTTCTGTGAGCCCCTGGCAACCAGACCTTTCTCAAGGCAATGCTACCATTCTCCATTTTCCTTCCAAAGTGTGTTAGATGTAGCAAGAGATGCCCAGTGGGTGATCTGCATGTCAGCCATATTCTTTCCTTACCTCGATGTACAAGAGCACCCTTTATGTTCAAGATTAGCTAATCTTGGACCCTTTTCTTTTCTGTTGGTCTCTTGGCAAAATGACTTAAGGAGGCTGTGGGGCAGCACACCTAGAGACAGACAGAGCATCGTCTGTCTGGGAAACAGAACTTCCAGATGTAGAGCCTGAAAGTGTAGGGTGTGGAAGGACAGGTGACCTGAGACTTTGAGAGTGACAGCAAGAGAGTCTTTCCTTCTTTGCTTCCTGGACCAATATGTTCTACCTGTTAGAACACAGTGCCCTACACTGGTCATCATTTGGAGGTATAAGCTGCATGTTGGAAGCATCCCCTTCTCACAGGGTATCATGCCCAACGTCATGTCTAAGCAGTGCCTTCGGGAAGTCATACCTTTTCTCCTTCAGATCTGTAGCAGCTGTAAAGTAGGTCCCTCAGATTGAAACAGTGTTTGCAGTATCCCGTAGCAACAGGATAAACGGTTTACAGCTCTCAGCACTGCTTGGTGATCCCATGGTCATGGTCAGAAAAAGCAAGCCTATGGTCTGAAGCAAGGCACTGGATCCAGGATACCAAGGAGGTGTCTTCCTCACTCAGTGAGGATGTAAACCTGGCTGGAGGAGGGGAGATGATGTGATGGTTAGGCTGTCAGCCATAGCAATAGTAAGTCCTGGGGTAGAGTCTGGGATAGCTGCAGCTAACACAGAACACCCCGGATATTATCACTTGAGCAGTTCAATGCCAGACCCAGGACTGTGGTAACAAGTCTGAGTGACTCCAAAGAATACTAAGCAAGGGGAGGAATTTGAGTGTTCCATCCACCTTGAAAAGAGTGAGGATCCAGCTAGGTCCTCCAGCCAGAGAAAGCCTATTTCTGGTAGTGTGTTTTATAGGTGTTAGTCATATCCTTGATATATTAATTTTTGCCTTGGGTTTTTTTTCCCTCGTGGCTTTGGAAATATGGGTCACCTAAGGTTTATTGCACAAAGCACAGCCTTGGTAGTAGAGGTAGGTAGGGGTAGGGATGGGAGAGGGCAGGTCTTTGGATCTGGGCTGTGATTCTTCACAGACACTTGGCTTATTTCCCTTGCAGTTCAGGTTCCGGAGTTTGAAAACTCACACAGAAAGCGATCCAAGGCTGAAAGGTCTGATTCTCATATAAATATTTCCCGACAGAACATGGGAAATGTCAGGAATTGTCAGCTCGGGGACCGTTTTTGGGTGATGATGCTTTGCAGCAGTGACTTCCCTCCCCCTGTCAGCTGGACAGAGCCCTTGCATGCTTTGCTGGTTTCTAATGAGTTGGCCCTGCTCTTTTAAAAACATTAATGTATAACAGAGAGTATCTATAGTCGATAAACTTTTAATCAGCAGTGTCCCGATGACAAACAGCACAGCAGCACAGGAAGGAAGGTTAGAGGTTTGTAAATTGAATCACATTTCCACCAGCATACAACAACATACAACAACATACAACGACATACAAGAGGGAGCATGTTCCGTTTGCTGTGCCTGAGGATGTACACAGATATCCCCTTCTGTTTAGAATGCTAAAGTCAAATGACTTGAAAGTGTCTGTGTGTGTGTGCGTGTATGTGTGTATGTGTATGAGTGTGTATTGTGAGTGTGTATATATGTATGTGCATGTATGTGTGGGTGTGTGTATATATGTGAGTGTATGAGTGTATGTGTATGTATATATATGTGAGTGTATAAGTTTGAGTATGTGTATGTGTGTGTAATAAAGTCTTGGATCTGGATTGTATAATTTTCAATGCTGAAAATGATGGGGTCAAAGTGCAGATAATAAAATATAACCCCTGACCATTAAAATAAATCATGACTTTCTTGTATAGACTCTTTGGTTTGTTTTGACTAATTTTTGTTGTTTGAGAATTTAATATATGCATATAATGTATTTTGATCAAATTACTCCCATTCCCCCCCCCCCTTCTAATTCTCCCTCACTGTTCCCTCCCAATTTTTTATTTCATTTGTGCATGAGTGAAGAGCCATTTACTGGAGCATGCAGCCTCTCAGGGCTGGTATCCATGAAGAGTGCTGACCCTCCTCTCCACCTCCATCCCCCCTTTAGTAGTCACCCATCATCCATTGCCAGCAGCTCCCCAGCAGTGGGCAGGACTTCAGGCTTCTTCCCTCTTCCATGCTGGGATTTTTTTGGTCTGGTTGTTGTTATTCTGTTTCTAGACTGGGTCTCATTGTGCAGTTCTGGCTGATCTAGAACACTCTATGTAGACCAGGGTGGCCTTGAACTCACAGAGATCCACAAGATTCTACCTCCCAAGTGCTAGGATTAAAGGCATGGGGCATCATGCCCAGCTCATATGGTACTTTATATGGCTTGATCTTGCACAGGTCTTGTGCACAGTATCATAGCTACTATGGTTGCTGTGTGTACCACAACATCGACGTCTTGTGTAGCATCAGTTTTTACTTAGGATCTGAAACATTTTTCGTAAATGTTTGACATTGCTAAGCAAAGTACCTTTCCTTCCTTAGTTAGGTGCTCATTCCGTGGGGATGTGCAGGGATCTGAAAAGCCTGCTTTAGAGAATGGCATCCTACTGTTGTGAGCTGCCTAGAGATTTGATATTTTGAATGATGCTTAGCTAATGTGTTAATGTCAGAGCTTTGTGTTGTCATAGCCCCGCAAGGATACTCTGTTCCATCCTTTTCAGATACTGCTTTCCTAGGGGCCTGTACTTGTCTACACCAGTTTACTGGATCATTTTCTTTGTATGTAGGCAAGCCACCCAAGGTAGAGCAGTGGAGCAGCACCTGTTGCGAGTAGTTTTACACTTTACCTGCCTTTGCTCCCCGATTGGCTGCACTACCGACCCCCACCTGGCTTCCCTTAAATCTTCGGTCAAAACACACACACACACACACACACACACACACACACACACACACACACACACACACACACAGTTTGTTCCTTTTCAACTTGCCTTAGAATACAATTGCTGGGTGCTACTATCTCCCACCTGGAAAAGTGCACCCTCAATAATAATTTTACCTTGCTTCTCCCACCAGCCCTAAGCTTCAGTGGCTAGTCCCACCTAGCCCCTGTCAAACATCCCTGGCCACCCTCCTGGCCTGTAGTAGTGGCCACAGGTTTCTTCTCCCTCAAAAGCGTGGCAAAAATACCTCTTCTTCCTTGCATCTGCCTTTTCTTCCTGGGACCCGGAAGTTCTGCCTTTACCTTCTGCATAGCGATTGGCCACCAACTTTTTTTTACTGACAGATAGAAAACCAATTAATGAACAGGATCTTAGCATCAGGCCCGCCCCCTTTAAAGCCCCAGTGACTGCCACCTCTAATCTTCCCTCTGTTCATAGAATTTCTTCTAACCTTGAAATGGCTCTGGGACCAGTCTCTTCTCTCATCTTGTCTCCACTCTTTATTCCTCTGTATTTGCTACTGTAAGATCCAGCTTTCTGAAATGCAAGTCTAACTCCAATCATCAATGCCTCTGAGAAAAGTGGCTTACCATTGCTGCATTTTAAAATGCATTTTGACGTTGTCTGCGAGGTGTTTTCCAGGAGAAGGCTAATTGGGACAGTACACGTACACTGAGGATGGATATTCCAGCCAAGTTTTTCTATTCTTCTAATGAGGTACAATCCCAGAAATTCAAGGGCATGGACAACGTTTCATACATTTTCAAAACACCACCATTTGATAATCTAGTTGGTAAATGCCCACAGTAGGCGGCCCTATAGGAAGTCAGGTCCATGTACCATTTTAAGGCTGAGTAACAACTATCCATCTTACATGTATCAATCATGTATCTTTTAAAAATCAACTCTTTTATTTTGAGATTATAATTTAAAAATTATAATATAAACTATATCATCTCTCCCTTCCCTCTTTTCTAAGCCTTTCCATATGCTCCTTGCTCTGTTTTACATTCATGGCCCTTTTCTCATTAATTGTTATTAAACACATATACATTATATATAATATTTATTTGTGTGTGTACACATATTTCTAAGTATAGCCTGCTCGGTGTATATAGTGTTATTTGTATGTGTGGCTTTAGGGCTGAGCATTTGTTACTGGATAGTCATTATAGTGCTCTGCCCTGGGGAAAAAGATCCCCCCCCACCCCAGCTTTCCTTAGTTGCCTGTATGTAGTTCTTTGTGTAGAGTTGAGGCCTGTGGTGTCACATGTCGGCAGGTCTGTTCCTTATGCTCAGCTGATGTTTAGGCAGCTATGTCCCTGAGACTTTATAGTTGAAGCTTCTCTGACATTATTAGGAGACACAATCTCACGACAAGATGCCTGAGCCTCTGGCTCTTAAAATCCTTCTGCCCCTTTTCTGAAATATTCCCTGAGCCTTAAGTGCAAGAGTTATTTTGTACACATATCTATTGGGACCAGGCTTCTCAACTTTGCATTTTGATTCCTTGTGGTTTTCTATAATAGTTCCTGTCTGTTGCAAAGAGAAGCTTCCTGAGGGATGAGGACTACATTTATCTGTGGCTATAAGGATAAATACTTTGAGTGTCCTTGGGGATTGTGTTGGCTTAGCAAAGGGGAGTTATAGGGTCTCTTTCAAGATTTATGACTTCACTGGACCTGAATAGTTGGCTACATTTTCATGATCAGGTACAATTTCCCTCTTATTAAGTGGGTCTTAAGTCCAGTTAGAGAGCTGTTGGTTACTGCCAAGGTATGTGTGTCACTACTGCACCCTTAGGCTATGTATGCATATTGTGTATGTATGTATGTATATATACATATATGTAAAAATACATGTACACAATACACATATATGTGTGTATACACACACATACACATATATGTGTGTATACACACATACACATATATGTGTGTATACACACACATACACATATATGTGTGTATACACACATACACATATATGTGTGTATACACACATACACATATATGTGTGTATACACACATATACATATATGTATGTATACATATATATACATATATGTATATGTGTGTATACACACACATACACATATGTGTGTATACACACACATACACATATATATGTTTATACACACATATACATATATGTGTACACACACACACACATACACACACACACACACACACACACACACACACCTACCTGAAGCTAAGAAGATACCAGCAAGGAGTCTTCCATGGAGCCTTCAGAATGCACTGAGAAGTGTTCTGGAGGACCCTGATGGAGGGGTTACCATCTCAAGTTGTTTGTGTTAAAGTCTCATTATGGCTGCCATGTACAGAGTATACTCTGCGTTTCTCTGTGGAGGACTTTACTGACGGAAGCTTTCCCTGTGGTCCTAATATATAGCAGGCTACATAGTTCCTTCCTTAAAGCTGTGGAAGTGCTTGTCAGAGCTGGTAATGGCCTGGGACCAGGATCTGAAGTGAGAGCATTTTTGGATTCTGAGAAGCCAACTTTCCCTACCCTAAGGGGCTATCATTCTCAGTCCCAAGGTCACTGTGTGCTCGGTCTCTGGCACCCTTGAGGGATCCCATGTTCTCTTTGTGCAACACTATGTGACTAACCCTCCCATTGACTTTGTCTCATTGTGTGACAGCCTTTTCTTTCTGACATGGTCCCATTTCTCCTTTCATAGGATTGTCTAGAAGATGCTGTACTTCTTAATGAAGTTGCTTGGCATAAGACATAGCTCATGCAAGATCCAATCCTAAACTTTATTTTCTCTATCCCACTTTCCTCATCTCATCTCTGGGTTCTCTCTCTCATGACCCTGTCACTGAAGAATGATTTGAGTGTCCAGATCATTTCTCTGCAGATATTTAAAGAATAAGGCCACTTAGACATTTTACACAGAAAAGGAATGTAGTAATAAACTCCAGGGAACCCCTAAAAACTCCAGGGGGGCCAGAAAGTTATATTTAGAGGCTAAGCACCCATGCTTGCCAGTGATGGTGCTGGCCACTCAAGGAGGGTGGGGATCTCCAGGCACCCAGGTCCCAGAGTCTACACCAAGAATTTGTGCTAAGACTTGAAAAGCAATATATATGTTTGTTCTTACAAGTGATCAAAAACGTTGATCCTGATGAGTAAAAATATTCACGATGTGATGGTTTGTATATGCTTGGCCCAGGGAATGGCAAGATTAGGAGGTGTGGCCTTGTTGGAGTAGGTGTGTCTCTGTGGGTGTGAGCTTTAAGACCCTCATCCTAACTGCCTGGAAGTCAGTATTCTCCTAGCAGCCTTCAGATGAAGAAGTAGAACTCTGAGCTCTGCCTGCACCATGCCTGCCTGGATGCTGCCATGCTCCCACCTTGATGATAATGGACTGAACCTCTGAACCTGTAAGCCAGGCCCAATTAAATGTTTTCCTTATAAGAGCTGCCTTGGTCATGGTGTCTGTTCACAGCAGTAAAACCTTATCTAAGACAATACTGTTGAGATTACTTCTGCTAGGGTTTTTTTTTTTTTTTTTTTTTTTTTTTTTTTTTTTTTTATTCTGGAGTAAAATTCATTACTTTTTAATTGCTAAGAAAAAATATTTTTAGAGAACTCTTTTCAGTTGCTTCAATTGTTTTTCACATATTTGTTGACTCGCACTCATAACCAGCTCTAGTTTTGACTTGTCTGCCCTTTCTTTCACACCATCTGCTTTTGAGTGACATTTAGGATGAAAGAGTATGTGGGTTTTCTTCTGGATTCATTTTTCTGGACAGAAATCTTCAGGCAAAGGTTTTGATTTTTAAGAAGCTTCTAGAAGTAACCCCAAATAGTTGTTAACTAGATTAACAAGTCCACCATTCCAGAATATGTGTGGTGCTACATTTTAAAAAACACACGCACAGATGGAATACTAAGTAATCCAACTGTAATGCTTCTCCCATGGAAGAGAAGGCCCACATTTCACATGTTTAATGTAAAAGCACTCTGACACTCTCCCGCATGCATACATAATAATTGCCTAAAATGGTGACTCTATAGAAAAACTGTAGGCTCTGAAGCTCAGTCTACCACCTGCTCCTCTGAAACAGCCTTGGGTGGGTTATTGCCCTTTTGTGATCCTATGCTTTCATTTTGAGCTCAATGGATTATTGAAAGGTGAGTTATATCATGAGTTTAGAATGTGGGTTTTTTGGTGATTGCCTGGGATGGAACCCAGAGTCTGACACATGCCAGGCAAGCTATTTATCACTATGCTACGTCAAAGTCCCTTAAAAGTGGTTGTTAACTTTCTTTGTTACTCTATGGGCTCTTGGTAGTTCTCCACAGCATGTCCTGTGTCTAGCTGCCTGCTACGTGACTTTTCCTGGTGAGATGTAAACAAACATTTATTTACCTTAGACAGGGCCCCAAAGACAGATGAAAGAAACTATTATCTTAAATCTAGCTTTAGTTATTCTATTGGGATTATTTACAGGGGTGTGGGTAAGGTGTTACTCATAGGGGTGTGGGTGAGGGGTTACTTACAGGGGTGCAGTTGAGGTGGCAGCATCACCAAAATGTGAACATCTCCAGCACAGTCAGTAAAATATAGGCTGCATCCCTGGAGCTCTCTGTATGGCTTGCAGGCAGCAGACAGCTTGCCTGGGTGCTAAGAGTATGCTCACAGCTGTTGTTAATGTTCATACATCCATGGGTAGGGGCGTTAGGAAGTTTAGGGGACTTCCTGAAACTTGTGAGTTGTTCCCTTCCTGATTCTTGTAAGTTTCATTTGCTCTCTGAGTATTAATGAATTGCCTTCCAGGATGGAATGCTTCAGTAGAAAGAAACTGCTCCACCCCAGCAACCACGTCAGACATGGAACCCCATTACCCTTGTGTGCAGAGTTGCCTTCTTGTAGAGCTTGGAACTGCTGTGGACATCTTAATATTCACCAAGGTTTTTTTTGTTTTTTTTAAATCAGTGTGAGGGATGGTTATTTCGTGACTTCCCAAGCTTCTTTTGATCATGGTACTCTTTTCCTCATTTGAAATTATGAGAGGGAGCTGATTGTCTGCTTTCTGTCCTTATTGGTCCCCATGATTGACTGATGAGACATCACTTATTTATGGAACTCCATCAGAAGTGGTCTAACAGCCCCGAAAGAAAGAGACATGTGCCTTAGAGAGACCTGCTTAGTGGCAGTTAGTGGAAGGCTGAAGTCAGAACAAAGTTTGAAGCCACAGCTACTTTTTTTTTTCCTATTCACTCAGAAGTTACCCAAATGATCCGAGTGGGAGAGTATTTAATGTCACCCCATCATATATGTAATTCGAACTATCTGCTCTTAATCTTCTCATGAGTTTTATAATCTTAATAAAAATTTAATTAGAAATAAATGAGCTGAATACACCAGCAGAATACTTTCAGTGCCGACTATCAGGCTAGCCAAGTTTAGTGAGAATGGCAAACAAAACTAACACAGCCTTCTGCTTGGAGAGTGTCACATTTCAATTCCATTAAAAAATGTGAAAGCTGTTCTTGACTCTGAGGCAGAAAGATCCAGACCTCCTGTTGTTTCAGTTTGGGTGAGATGTTCCTTCAGTGCACAGGGCCTCCTGTGTCTCTCCAGTGGTCACTCTCTGGGGTTGATGATTCATAGGAAGTTCTCTTCCTTCTAAACAGCCCTGTGAGGCAGCAGACTCAGACACATACTTCCTTTGGTACCCGTGAACTGCTCAGATCACATGACCCTGTCTGACTGAGTTCATGTCAGTGTGAGTCATGGCTCACACCTCCGAGAGGAGTTTGAAGAATGCTGTGGTTTCAAGACCACGTCTAAGGAAATATCTGGAGCTCTTAGGAGGCAAAGTGTAAAATCTGAGGGCTGTGAACACCAGTAGTTCTAGAATTATGACCAGAAAGCCTAGATTTCCTAGAGGACAATAATAGTTTCAAATAGGTCATGCCTGTGTCCACAGAATGTACAAGGGTTTTCCAAAGCCCTGTATTTCATAGCCTTTTAAATGCAGTTTAGAATTAATATGAATGGGGGATGTAGTTAATTGGTACAGAGCTTAGAGCATGCACAAACCTGTGAGTTCAGTCCTAGCACTGTGTAAACAGGCATGATGTTACACACCTACAATCTTAGCCCTAGAGAGGCAAAGGCGGGGCAATCAAGTGTGCAACAAGTTTGAGGCCAGCCTGGGCAACATGAGAGGCCAGCCTGGGCCACATGAGTTAGAGTTTCAAACAAAAAAGTAGGCATACAAACAAACACAGTAAAATTGCCCAGTTGTATATAGTTTGAAAAAGCAACATCAAGTTTCTGAATCTCATTTGCTTACCTGTTATTTCTCCAGATTTTTAATTTATTGAAAATGACCGAGCATTAAGAAACAAATACTGCCAAACCAAGGTAAAAAGAAAGCTGCATTTATTGCACACCTACCGGTCAGCTGGGAAGCCAGTGGGCCCTTCCAAACAGAAAGTAGAGAGAATGGGAGAAAGACACACACCAGACACACAAGAATCTGGGGTCAGGGCTTTGCTTGCTGCACCCAGCAGAAATGCACCCCCACAGATGACTGCTCACCTCTGGGTTCACAGGGCTGATGGATCCTCATTGGTAATGTAAGATCCGGAGCCTGGGGTCAAAGGCATGCTTCTGCACTCCTGTTGGAAGTGTAGAGGGTTGCTTTACTTCCCTTTTCTGCTTTTCCCCCATTCTTCTTTCTCCCTGACTATTTTTTATTTATTCAATAAATGATTATGCTGAGATAAGGAGTTATTCCGATACTGACGTTGACATACCTGGTCTCTCGGGTCTCAATTAGACAGTGCTGGGTGTCAGTCCTCAGCACATTTACCTTATCCATCCCCCTTTCAGAAGCATTTAGGAAAATGTTGCCGTACATCCAACATGGCTGAGTGTTGAGGTTAACAGATGTAACTGGGACGCCACAGGAGATTAAACTCCTTTTCTTTAACTTCTGAGGAACCTTGTGCCTTCTATCAGTGATGCGAAACCAAAGCCTGTAACACTGTCTGTCAGTTTGCACTTCTTGCTCAAACCTGCGTCGGCCTGACTTGTCTTCTCAGAGCATTCTTAACGTGAAGGTCGTTCATGCTGTGAAGTTTCTGGGATTTACTTATTCCCACAGTAGGGTGTTCAACCAGACCACACCAAGGTAAATGGCTCCTTTTCCAGAACGATAAACGATTGAACAGAGTTTCTTTGAGGACCGTTCACTTTCCAAAGCTGCCTTCAAAACCCTTTCCCCACTCCCGGCAGCAGAGTCTGAATTACGGAAAGACCACTGTGTCCAGTCATAAACAGGTTTCATCACCAGGAGACTCGCTTTAATCCAGACCTCTGACTTTCTTTTGTACTCTCTCCTGAAATTCTCCCAAGGCTCTCACCAAGGTGGTCAAATCCCTTACTGCAGAGAGCAATCCACCTGACTTTGCTCCATTCACGTCTCTGAGGAATCAGCATCAAAAGCGATTATATTCTCCAGAGCATTCTGGCCTCGAGCTGTCGATCTTGCTGAACCTTGCAAACCATCTTGTGTTTTCTTGCTCCTGTTCTTCACTGATCAAGACACTAACCTTTCTCATCTCCTCTTGACTCTCCAAACCCCAGCAGTGACCAATACGAAGTCTGTTCTCACAAAATATTTATGTTCTAACCACAATTTAAAATGGTGTTAGTGTAAGGGTGTAGGCGGTTGTGCAGTAGCACACATTTAATATCCGCTCCTGTACTAGGCATTTGAGATGCCCGTCTCTTCTTTAGGACCAGGGCATGAATCAAGCATGGTTAGAGCGCTGTAAAGTGTCAAAGCCTTGTCGACACGACCTTTATTATGAGTGGCCCTTTTGATCTTTGTTTTAATTTTAAAGTGAAAATGTAGGGGCCTGGCCAGTTGCTTCCCTAGCCCCAGCTGCTGTGATAAAGGACTGTGGGGAAGCATCAGCTGGGCTGCTTGGCAGATATCCCTGAGGTGGTGAGGAGATTGTATTGCAAGCACAGCTGCCTACTGCTGAAACATAACTTCAGAATGCACTGGTTCTGCTGCCGGGCCTTTAGGAGAGTGGTGCTGGGCAGGGCACAGAGTCAGACAAAGGCTAAAGACTGATGATCCCTGGCCTGGTGATCTTATTATTTGTGCTTTAATAAGTGCTGGCGTCTTACTCTGTAACTCTTATTATTTGTGTTTTGATAAGTATTGATTTCTCTTCTCTCTTGCTCAAGGACCACTTGCTGGCTAGGCGAGAGGCTTGGACTCATGAACCAGGAAGAAAAGAAAGGAAATGGAAAAAAAAAAAGAAAGGAAAAGAAAAAGAAAACCTTTTACATAGGCAATACACATAGGCACACATATATTCACACACACACACACACACACACTCTGGTTGGGCTTGACCACTTGTCTCATCAACTCCACAAGTGTTCATGCATACTTACATACATATACATATATGAATAGACATACATACATATACAACCTACACGTGTATGTATAGATATACATACTTATATGCATATACATATATACATTTGGTGGATCAGGCAGAGCCCCCCCCCCACCAGTCACACTTTATTCCTTCTCTCTGGCCTTTTTATTCCTTCGTAGACAAAAGTTCTTTATAAAATTGCCTCATAGATAAAATGTTACACACAAGGGGAATTACAGAAGGAGCTGATAGTAAGTTAAAAGCTGTTTCATTCTGTAAGCTCATTATAAGTTCAAAGCAACAGTTTTATATGGACTTGATTTATCACAGTGCATACCTGCAACCTCATCCTTGGACATGACTTAGAATCAATGCTTTTCCTTGATCAGAAATTTGCCCCAAGCCTGTTTCTCTTCCTAGTGCAATTTATGAAAGCTCATTGTATCCCTTATTATGCAGCCTTTACTTACTATTCTATGGGGATGAGGGCACATTCTATTCTTGATTATTTACTACATCTTTCTGGCAAAGCAACTAAAACCATCTCTTAAAACATTCTTCTTAAAATTATTTGAATCGAATCAGGAATTGTATAAAGTTGTTATCAGGAATTATGAAATCATCAATTTGTCTACAGCATTACCACTATATGATGGTACGACAGAAAATCTGCCCAGTAGGGTGGGCTAATGTCCAGGAATCCTCATGCTATGTAATAGTGACAGGAAAAGGCATATCAGCCACAAGAGGTAATTCTGAGATGAAGTTTCATGGAACCTTGCCTCTCAGAGCTTACCCATCATAGGCCATGCAAAAATATGGTGGGCTACCTCCAAGAACCTGCTAACCTTAGCCTCTCCTAGATGCCTCTTGACTCTCTGCCACAGCTGCTTCAAACCATCATGAGCCTCTGACTTGGTTTACACTGCACCCAGGCCAGATGGGATTGTCTCCTCCTCATGTCAGCAGAAGACTAGTGACTTCATCATTTACGTGGCAGGCTGCCGTGACTGATGCAGACACCCTTGCCACATCTTCTTCTGGTAAACAGGTGGGGTGTTTGGCTCATTTTGGGTGGAGTCATTCTCCTGCCAAGAGACAATCTCCTGTTTTATGTTGCAATGTAATATTAGACCTGATAAACGTTTTCTCCAAACTGGTCTTTTATCACAGATTTCTAACCTTTCTTGTTAGTCCAGCAGGCTGAACTGGTAACACACAGGGAGGGGGACAGGGTGGTGGATGTGTCAGGGGAGCAGGTAAGCCATAAAGACATTGTCATCAATGTCAGTAGTGGCAAGAGAGCTGCTAAAGTAGCCAGTGTATAAGTGACAGGGAACAGAGACTGTGAAGCCATAAGGGCCATGAGTCACCGATGCTTTGGGCCAAAAGTAGTAGCTACTGGGAAGAGCTAAGGATCCTACCTTAGCATGAAAATGGTCACCCTTGTCACTGTGGTGCTCCTGGTCCTAGCCTGTGAAGCCTGTAAACAGAGCTGTAACATAGAAGGCATGTCTGTTGCTGCTCTGCTGTCTGTTGTCACCACTCACCACTACTGAAAGCTGCAAGCCTAGGAGAATTACACTAGCTTTCCCAGTGCTGGAACACAGGTTAAAGCAACAATAAACTCCCAACCATAGACAGCCATAGTCTCTCTCTTCAGCTTGAGTTATAGGCCCTGAGCTATACAGCCTTGGGAGTATAAACCTCTGGGTCTTCTTGTCCAGCACACAGGGCTTGGGCACCCAAAGGCTGAAGCCTGTAGAAATGGGAGTATGTTTCTTTGCCTACTTGTATTTTCTGCCTGGTAGAGCAGAGGACATAAGCCATTTGGCTGTTGGTATCCAGACCAGGGCTTCTTACAACGTAGCCTGTTGTGAGTCTACTATGCGGTAAGAGCAGAAATGGAGAGCAGACATTTGTAATTGATCACACTGACGGTTAGAAGTCAAACAACACCACCCCAAACAAAACACCAAACAGTGAAGTGGGACCCTTTCCCATAAGTGTTTGGAGAATCATTAGAAGACTTCTAGGTTTTCAGTTTCCCTGGATACTGTCTTAGTTAGGGGTTTACTGCTATGAACAGACACCATGACCAAGGCAACTCTTATAAGGACAACATTTAGTTGGGGCTGGCTTACAGGTTCAGAAGTTCAGTCCGTTATCTACAAGGTGGGAGCATGGCAGCATCCAGACAGGCATAGTGCAGGAGGAGCTGAGAGTTTTACATTTTCATCTGAAGGCTGCTGGGAGAAGACTGATTCACATGTGTTTAGGAGGAGGGTCTCATTGCCCAACCCCACAGTGACACACTTCCTCCAACAAGGCCACACCTCCAAATAGTGCCACTCCCTGGACCAAGCATATTTAAACCACTACATACATGTACCTTACATGCAGGCTGATAAAATCCATCTCCTGTCTGTGAGGCCATGCACAGAGCAAATTGCTCTCTGTGGTTCTTCTGTGAGCTGGTTCAGAGTAGGAAAGACGTATATTCTGCTAAACAGATGTGTGTTCTGGGTTCTACTGCACAGCTGCAGGGAAGCATTGGAGGAGGCCTTGCAACTCTGTTCTTTTCTCTCCCTGTGAGGTCAGTGTGGAGAGATGGGAGGACATCGAAATCTCCCTTCTGGAATTGTTTTTCTAACTAGGTAAAAGATGATACAGTCAGCTTTGTCTTGAAACAATGTTTCTGTTTCATGGCTATATAATGGATTAGATATTGTCCTTGACCTTAAACAACTCATTTTGTGAGGAAGTCAATTTGTATGTATCCCATGGCAACATAGTAATGCTTGCACACAGGGAGAGCCCCTGAGGGCCGGAAGAACACTAAGGGTGGAGGTGTAGCTAGTCCAGGAACTCCAGGAATCTGTTGCTCTTTGTCATTGAGTCAAGGTCGGATAGATGAGATGAAGCAGGTGAAATTAAGAAGTAGCTATGTCATGCAAGGCGTCGATAATATAAAATTCATGCTCTCACCCTTCTTAGACAGTAGTAGTTTATTCTCCGGTGGTGTTAATATGTGATAAAGATAAGACCAAGGATGGTGTAATGGCGGGTTCATAGTTACAGAGACTAAACATTTAATTGGATTCTAAAAGACGGCTGATAAGTCTGTTAGCTTTCACAATGAATTAACTCATAGGCTTGATCGCTATCAAATGCTCACACTGTTCTAGCCAGTCTCCTGTTAAAGATTTAATATTTTTATCTGCACTGATTCTGTTTCTTCCTGGCTCAATTTGATGATTAACATAGCATAAAAGTAACAATTTCTTGATTATTAAATTCTATTTTCTACCACTCGTAAACACGGTCTATTTCAAAGCCATTATTAAATAAATACTTCTTAATAACGAAACAAACTAACTTCAGTGGCCATCTTATAAAACCTTACCCAGAAGCTTGTAAAGTAAATTTAGTTCAAAATAGTAAAAGAAAACCAGACTTACTGTTTTTTTATTAATTAATTTATTTGATTTACATCTCTGTCATTGCTCCTGACCCCCAGTCCCACATTCACAAGTCCCCCCCCCCACTTACTCCTCACCTCCTTCTCCTCAGAGAAGAGAAAGACCTGCTTGGTTACCAGCCTGCCTTGGGACCTCAAGTTGCAACAGGACTAAGCACATTCTCTCCTACTGAAGCCCAACCAGGCAGTCTGTCTCAGGGAAGGGGATCCAAAGGCAGGCAGCAGAGGCAGAGGCAGCTCTGTTCCAAGGGGATTAACTTGAAGACCAAGCTGCACATCTGCTACATATGTGTAGGGGGCCTGGGTCCAGTCCCTGCCAGCTCTTTGGTTTGTAGTTTAGTTGCTGTGAATCCCCATGGGCCCAGGTTAGTTGACTCTGTAGGTCTTCTTGTGGTGTCCTTAACCCCTCAGGCTCACCCAGACTTATCACCGACTCTTCCATAAGACTCCCCAGCTACACCTGATGTCTGTCTGTGGGTCTCTGCATCTGTTTCCATCTGCTATGGGATGAAGCCTCTCAGTAGACAGTTATGCTAGGCTCCTGTCTGCAAGCATAGCAGACTATCATTAACAGTGTCAAGGGTTGGCCATTCTCTCAGTCTCTGCTCGGTCTCTATTCCTGAACATCTTGCAGGCAGGACAAATTTTGGGTTGGCGAGTGGTTGTCCCCCACTCTCTACTGGAAGCTCTGGCTATAGGAGGTGGCCACTTAGGTCTTCATGTCTCCCACTGCTAGGAGTCTCAGCTAAGGTGACCCCCATAGACTCCTGGGAGCCTTCCCCATCCCAGGTGTCCAACTAGTCACAGAGATGCCTCCCATTGATATCTGTACTCTCTCTTAGCCTTATCCTTCCCCTCCATTTCCTTCCCCTGATCCCTGTCCCTGTTCCCCTCCTCACCCCCTCTCCCACTCAGCTCCTTCCCTCCTTCCACCTCTAATGACTATTTTGTTTTCTCTTCAGAGTGAGATTCACATTCTCTCCCTTGGGACCGCCTCACTACCCAGTTTCTTTGGGTCTGATGATTGTAGCAGGATTACCCTGCATGTTATGGCTAATGTCCTCTTATAAGTGAATGCATACCATGCGTGTCTTTCTGGGTCTGGGTTTCCTCACTCGGGATAATATTCTCAAGTTCCATCCATTTGCTTGCAAATTTTATGTCATTGTTTTTAGTAGCTGACTAGTATTTCATTGTATAACTATACCACGTTTTCTTTATCCATTTTTCAGTGTCAGGGCATCTAGGTTGTTTCTAGTTTCTGGCAATTAAAAATGAAGCTGCTATGAACATAGTTGAGCAAGTGTTCTTGTGATATAACAGGGCGTCTTATGTGTATATGCCCAGGAATGGTGTACCTGGGTCTTGGGATATAACTACTCCCAATTTTCTGAGAAACCTCCAACCTTTTTATATTCTCAATCAAAAAACTTTTCAACAAGAAATTATGCCATATGCCGGTGGGGCTTTCTCCCCAACCTCAAGTACAAGGGAAAGCACTTGTAAAAAACAAGGGTCTTTTAGGGCCACAAAAGTTGCCCAGCCAGGAAGAGCTCAGAAAGCTGTCAACATCTTGTCATCCAGCAACATGGCTGACCCCTAGTCTATATTTTGGTTTAGGGACATACATTTACACAGCTAAGTATGAGACAACTGTGCCACAGCTTCCAAAAACATATAAATTGCAGCATCAGCTTTTTGGGGTTGTTAATCTTCTGATCAACCCAGCTGACTGGAGACTTGGTAGCTTCTACAATAATATATGCCCATTTACTTACCCCTCCCTCTATCTCTGTGTCCCTCTCTTCTCTCCCCCTCTCTCTCCCAATGCCCATGTGTGTCTATGTGTGTTTGCATGCACATGTGTGCACCACTCTCTCTATTATGCATATATCTGTAGTATATAATGTATGCAGCCTATTTATATGCAAATGTATATATCCTTTCTCCCACTACGTTCCCTGTCTATTAGCTCTGTTCTTCTAGAAAACATTGACTAATAAGTAAGTTCCCCTAAAGGAAGTTGCTTCCTTCTTCTCAATATTATCTCTGTATCTTCTGTTTTAATTCATCCCCTGTTCCTGTCTGGTCAGAGCCAGCTATAGTCTCCCCTGGTCTTCTGTTCATTTCTGGGCAGAATGCATTGGTAAAGACACTTTCCATGTGCATTTAATTTGCTTTTTGACCTCTGGGTCTTCCAATGTTATACGGGCTGTTTCTATCTTCATTGCAACTACAAGAGGTGGCTTATTCTCTTTAGAATGAGAGACAGTATTCTCTGTCTGCTTGTTACGGACTTGTTCATTTCATGTAGAGGAGATCACAGTTTGTGTTTTGAATTAGAAATACGTTGTCAGAGACTTGTAGAGTCTCCAAATCCAAAGTTAATCTGAGGCCACTTAGGGTAACCTGGAGAGCCAACCAGTTTTAAGCAATCCTCTCCTAATGGAACATAACAGTTTTAGGGGATTTTATTGGAGACATAAAGCTTATGCCTCTTAAATGTCTCCCAGTTTGAAAGCAAGGTTGGGAATCATAATAAAATAGGAAACTTACTGATTTATTAATGTGTATTAATGTGAGTGTTCATATTTATAACATTTAAACTTGATCATTCTGTGTGTTCGTGTGTGCATGCATGTATGCATGTGTAGAGAACAGAGGTCAATGGTATCTACCTGGTCAATTTGGAAACAGGGTCCCCCTCCTGAACCCAAAGCTCACTGATGAAGCCAAGCTGACTGGTCAGGCAGCCCCAGAAGCATGTTGTCTGTACCTCCTCAGTGCCGGGATTATGTAATCAGGCCACAGTGCCCTTCCTTCTTCATGTATGCTGGGATCTAAAGTCAGGTTCTTACGCTTGTGCTGTGAACACCTCACCAGCTGGATCATCTTCCCCATTTCAGAGTTCCTGTCCTGTAAGGATGGGAAATAGGCATAATTCTAGCCAATGGAGCATGTGTAAAAATGGCTGATGGGAAGTTTGCTTTTTAAATTATCTGTGTCTGACTCCAGCAGGTTTTCCTGAAGGGTGGATTTGATACTGCAATCAGAAGAAGAGAAGAAACTCTGATGTTGGTGTGACAGGAGAGAGTGAACTCAATCTCTAACAGAGCTGCTGAGACTTGGCTCTCCAGCTCTTCTTTTTTCAAGACATTTTATTTGTATGTATCTGCATGAATGCTATGTGTGTGCATGTATGTATGTGTGTGTTGTGTGTTCATGTATCTATGTGTGTGTATGTTGTGTGTGCATGTATTCATGTGTGTGCATGTGTGCTATGTGTGTGCATGTATGCATGTGTGCATGTGTGTGCATGTATGCATGTATGTGCATGAATGCATGTGTGTGCATGTGTGCTATGTATGTGCAGGTGCCAGAAGAGGCCATCAGATCATACAGAGCTGGTGTTACAGGCAGTTGTAAGGCACTGACATGGGTCCTGGGAACTGAACTGAGGTCTTCTGGAAGAACAGGAAAATGTCATAGTTGACCTGTCTGTCTGCCTTCATTTTTTCTTTTTTATTATTTGACAAAAATAAGTATTTTTCCAGCTGAGTCCTCTTAGATGAAACTTTGTGGTATGAAACCCAATGATATCCTGGCTTTTACAAATGGAGTTTCAGAATGAAGATTAAAATAACAAACAAAACAAAAACCTAAAGCATTTCAGTAGCCTTGATGAAAGTGGGTGATCATCCACAGGGTCTGAGAAAGTGGGTGATCATCCACAGGGTCTCGTGTGCATTACACCTGTGGAAATCTGTAGCAACTCTGACAAGAAAAACAGAGCTTATTACTGTCTTGAGAAATAGAGGGCATAAAATCAAAATTCATAGCTTTTTAAACATGTGTTATCACACAAGGGTTCGGAGCCCTGACCTATTAGAAATGATTTATTTGTTTCATTTGAGACAGGTTCTTGCTGTGTGGCCCAATCTATCATACAACTTGTGATCCCCCTGCCTCTGTCCCCTACATGCTGGGATGACAGGCCTGGCCTTACAGATATATTGGACTATTATTGTTCAATCAATAAATAAGTGGATGATAATATGCAATACCTGTTCAGAGCCTTGTATATGAATTATTAAATAAATGCAAGTTAATAATGGCAGAAGCACATAAGGTCCTTGCTTCAGGATCCACGGAATCCTGTGAATTTAAAGGTTGCATAATACAGACCCAAAGCTAGTATTCACACAAAGATGGCAACTTCAAAGATGTTAAAAGAAAACTAAGTGCAAAAGAAATTATTTTGTTTGCTGTTCTAAAGGAACAATTAATGAATACTCAAAGCTTAGATTTTTAAGAGTTCAAAGAAGGGCTGGAGAGCTGGCTCTGTAGCTTAGAGAACATACTGCTCTTGCAAGGTGCCAGCGTTTGTCTCCCAGCACCTACAGGTAGATGGCTCATAACCACCCAGAACCTGAACTTTAGGGAATTCAACACTCTTTTTCTGTCCTCTGTGGGCACCTACACTGATGTACACACACACACACAGAGTTAAAGATAAAATCTTCAAGAAGTGCCTAGGGTAGTTTTTCTTTAGTGAATACATACTGGCAAAACATGTTGATTTCATTCATCTTCCCCCCAGATGGATGGGTCTGTAGCTGATGTGTAGCAGCTCCATGCCAAGTGACAGAAACGTTTGTTTGTCATCTCCTTTCAGTAATGTCTCCATTACAGCAACTATCAGTTATCATGTCACCTGCTATTTTATGAATAGTCCCACTGATCTCACAATGTGACCCCTGTCACTCTCACAAATACGGGAGTTCTCAGAGCATGACACAGGTACTCCTCCTGTTCCACCCAGGTGGTCATCATGACATGATGATAAGGAGGAGGAAACTGGCTCAGGCGACTTGACCCCTGATGCCACAGCAGCTGTTCATGGTTCACCATGGTTCTGTCACTGGCTACTTAGTCTCGGTGTCTTACTAATGGATCACAGAGCAGATCAAGTGCAGACTCATCCATACCTTGATATCAGTCAGACCCAGCTTTACCCACAGAACCAGGAGTGTGGCTATCAGTCAGTTTCCTTCGATCTTTGGAATGCAGAATTATGGGCTTCCCCCAGTTCTGATTTTTTTCCATTGCCACAGCAGTGTTTTTGATAGTGAATTAGAAAATGTGGCAAGTGCTTGGGAAAACCTCAGTAGCCTTCTAGAACTTTTATTCTTATGTGCATGTATGTGCATGTGTATGTGGGTGTAGGGGTACATGTGTGTATGTGTGGCATATGTACACATGTGTGTGGAGGGCAGAAACAGGTATAGGGGTAACCAGAAGAAGCTGGCTTAACAAATACCAGGGATCCACTTGTTTCAGCTTTGCCAGTGCTGGGGTCAGCACCAAGCCCAGCTTTGTTTACATGGACCATGTAGCTCACACTCAGGTCCCCAGGCTCCTATGTAACTATTTTACTGAGTGCCTTTTCAGCCCCACCCTGAGTTCTCTTTGGTGCCAATAACAGTTCATGTTTGTGTGAGGCTTTACAGTGACTTTCCATAAAGTGATGGGTGCAGAAAATTAATGGAATATTTAACATGAAAAAGATCTGGATTATAGCCTGAAATGGTGGTGCATACCTGCTATCCTAGCATTTGAGATGCAGAAGCAGGAGGATCACTGGCAGTTTGAGACCTCCCTGGTCTACATAAGAAGTTCCAGGACATGCAGGGCTATGTGATATATTCCTGTCTCAAAGAACAACAACAACAACAACAACAACAACAACAAAAGGGCGTGTTTCAAAATATAGATCTTTTTCTGAGTAGCCAAAAAACTTTAATTATTTTAAGTTAATTAGTTTAGTTTGAAATATCACTAACTGAAAACCAACAAAAGTTAAAAAAAAATCACAATTAAAGGTTGTGATGGCTAGGATGCCAGAAGGAAATGTGGTCCAGATGTTATATGGTCCAGCTCTGTAAAAGAGACTTGGCAAGATGTTCAGGCTCGTTCATGTGTTTCTATAATCTCAGCAACTTTGTGGGGAAGGTTAGGCTGGTAAGCAAGGCTAAGCCCTATGCTTTTCTCAACTAGAAGCACTGACAAGGTAATACAGCCAGAAATAGTGTCATAGACACTCACAGGGCACAAAGCTTTCTCTCTGGTGTCACTAGACCATGATCACAGTCACCCCTAGTGAGCAGGGTAAGTGATTCTTAAAGCTGACTAGCTCCCACTTACAGTATAGAAGAGTACACACACTTATATGTGTATAAACTAGCAATGTTCTCAACCTGTAGGTCATGACATATCAGAGCTACATATCAGAAATCCCGAATATCAGATAGTTACATTATGATTTATAACAGCAGTAAAATTACAGTTATAAAATAGGAACAAAATAATTTCATGGTCGGGGATCAGCACTACATGAGGAACTGTGTTAAAGGGTCACAGATGAGAACCACTGAGCTAGGGCAGTGGGAGTTAGTTGGGTGATTCCAATGGTCTACCTAAGACTACCCTAAAAGTACTACTTAAGCTCAAGCTGTCCACTTCAAAGAGCTGAACAATTATCTGATGAGCAGTCCGATTTAAGAAATCAGGTGCCCCGTGTCCTGATACCAACTACTGTCTCCTGGTGATGGGAGAATGTCAGAGATTTTAGATGTTTTTCATGATTTCCCCACATTACAGAGGAGTTATGAGCCCTTATGGAGCTAGGCCAGTTGAGGGCTTGGCTTGTGTGCCGAATTATGAAATACTCACCCCCAGCTGGGAGCCGTGTTAGAATCTCAGCTGATGTGTATAGGGAGGTGGGTCACACCCTTGATGAGTGCACTGAGGAATACAAAGTTAAGACCTCTGCTTAGAGGGGAGGAAACAGCGAAAGAGTGAATGGAAACAAACGAACCTTGTTTAGACCCTGGGGATGCTACATAGTGTCCACTGGGAAGAGCTGGTTTAGCTTTTCTGAAACAGTAAGCAAAGGCCTAAAGCAGACAATAAGAAAACGGTTTTGTTGCCAAGCTTATAAGCCAGTGGTCCTAATATCAACAGTTAACCCAGGGTTTAAAAGAGAAGTTAGAGCCTTACAAGAGGTGACGTGTTATCTAAATAGATTCTGGGGCAGTTAAAAAAGGCAAAGGGTAAAAAAATGTCATGCATGAAGGTTTTATTTTCTTTTACTCTTTGAAACTTCATACATGTCCATATGTTTTAAAAACATATCTATCCCATTTCTCCTCCAACGTTCTGGATCCCCTATATATCCTCCTCCCAAGCCAGGGCCTCTTTATCATCTAGTTCTTCCCTTTCTTCTTTCCAAACGCACCCATATATCCCTCCTTGCTCTCTTTTAAATTCATGGCCTCTTTTTTCATTAATTGTTATTATATGTATATACACACATATTCCTAAATATAACCTGATTGGTCTGTTTAATGTTAACTCATATGGATGTTTTTCGGGCTGACCATTTGCTATTGGACTGCCCATTGGTGGGCTTTTCCCTGGGAGAAAGCCATTTCTCCTTTTATCAGCAGTCTGCTTCTGCCTGTAATTGTTTCTGAGGGCTTTTTTGATGGTAGTCCTGAAGGCTGCATTGTATCACAGACAGAGTATCATGTTAGCCATCTCAGTCCCCGCCACCCAGCAAGGTAAGCCAGAGCCTTGTGTTTTCTTTGGCTGTGTCCTCGGGTCCAAATCCAGTTCCTTAGACCCACTTACAGTTTTGAGGTGAGGACACCAGGAATAGGTCCCTGTGGACCCAGAGCTGCTGAGCAAGTTTGGGATGCTTCCTGTGAGGATCCTGCATCCCCACCCAGCCCCCAGCTTAGAGCTGCCCTTGCCGTGTTCTTTATCTTGGTCTAGCTGACATGCCCACCCTAACTTTCATCGAAGGAGAAAGAGAAAGGTCAGGACATGGGGCAAACAAGAAAGCAACATTTTCTTTGAGGACTCAGTGGCATTTTCTTTGGGACAAGCAGGCAGAATTCACAGGGAGGACTCATCTTTCCAATAGCAAATGCTTGGAGGGTCTGGAGAACTCGGCTGCTACCACAGGGTAGCTGCATATACACTGAAGGCAGCTAGAAAAACAAGTGGCCACTCCTCTGGCTAAGATGCTGTTGTTAGCAGTCTAGAACTTCAAGCTGAAATGTGAGTGCAAACTCTGCATTTTGTCACTGAGAGAATTAAGGGCCCAGGAAGAGAAGCGACTTTCCCAGATTCTGGGCTGATGGGACAGATATCCATGTCCTTCCTCTACATCTGCTTGCAAAGATTTGAGTTATTAAGGCAAAAAACCTCATCCCTCACTCCATCTCTGCCCTTTCCTCCTTTCTTCCCTCCAGTCTATTTATTTATTATTGATTGAGCTTTCTGTGTCTGCATTTGCCCATCCCCCCACACACTGTCTTACATACAAGGTGGTTTTTTTTTCCCCCTTCCTGGTCTTCATCACCTCTGTGCTTAGCACTCGATAACTACCTGTCAAAAACGAGTGGAACGCATGTGAAGGGTGAGAGCGTCTGTGAGGGAAAAGTTTCATTGCAACTTTCCAATGGAATGTGTGCAGGTCAAGTCATAGTCCACTGGACACTGAATTGGATTAAATTAATTTTTTGTCTGTTTGGACTACAAAGAAAGACATTGTATGTGCCGGTCTGAGAGAATTTTATTGTTTACATGTAGAGAAATTGATTTGATTTTTAAAATGCTTGCCAAATGCGGAGTCCCATCTTGATAGAGTTTCTGTGTTTCCCAACAAAGCTAAAGAGAACACTTACTTATAGCCTCGTCTATTTAACCAGAGTAACTGTTGAGACTAGAAAAGCAGTCAGTAGACAACTTTGACCCCATTTAAATTCACAGTAGTAGCTCAGGCAGCCTGCATTTTCCCCTGTAACTGCACAGTCTAGAGGCTTTTTACGGAGATGCTATGGTGTCTACTTGAAGCTTCAGGACAGACGGTTTGTGCAGATCAATTGGTAATTTGGGTTCAGGCAATATTATCATCACCAGCATTTGCAGCCAGCAAATGGACAGTTTGGTATGGAAATGCCATGCTTGAATATACACTGCAAGCCCCAGTGACGACCTGCACTAGTTTCACATTTCAGATTAAGGAGTCTTTGACGTTTTCAGAACAATAACGGCATTTAACAGTTAGCTGATCACACCATTCTCTCTGCAGCTTCCCCAGACCACACCCTCAGCTCTTTCCTCTTCTGTCTCCTGTAGCAGGAAGTTCATCTCCTGTTCTCCATAGGCACATATCCACGGACTAGTTTTAATTTTGTTATGCTGCAGCAATGCAGGGAAAAGCATTGGGTGTGTATGCTTGAGGATCCCAAGATCAAATCTGAAGAACTCTTGTAAAAGGCCAAGTATGGTCAAGGCCCAGCCTGCAATCCCATTAGCACAGTTTCTATCTTAAGGAAGTAAGAGGGAGAGAGAGGTAGAGTTGAATACCTGACTCTCTTCTCCGATTTCCAAGTGCAGGTGTGCACACACGCAGGACCAAACAATGCTATAAAAGAAAAAGCATGTGGTAAAATGAATACCCAATGAGCTTCAGCCTTGAGCCAGGCTCATTTAAATGATTTAGTGAAAACAATTAAGTTGGGGCTGGAGAGATGGCTCAGTGGTTAAGAACACTGACTGCTCTTCCAAAAGTCCTGAGTTCAATTCCCAGCAACCACATGGTGGCTCACAACCATCTGTAATGGGATCCGATGCCCTCTTATGGTGCGTCTGATGAGAGCAACTGTGTAGTCACATACATAAAATAAATAAATAAATCTTTAAAAAACAACAAGTCATGGAAAATTATCTAGATGACAATGGGCAAAAAGTAAGTATTTTATGCTTTTATTTTGTGGGTGTTTTTTTTTTTTTTTTTTTTTTTTTTTTTCTATTGCTGTGATGAGAGACTGCATCAATGGCAGAGGCAACTTACAGATGAGTTTATTTGGACTGACAGATTCAGAGGGTGGAGTCAAAGACTATCACGGTGGAAAGCATGGCAACGGGTGCCTCGGCCTGATGCTGGAGCTGTAGCTGAGTGCTCACACATTGGGACCATGAAGCACAGCAAAAGACATTCAGTTGGATTCCCTGATCGCCCCTGCACAAGCTGGGAAACCCCGTTTCTCCTCCTTCCCCAAGCCTCACCCACAACTGAGAAAACGCTGAACAAAGGAATGGTGCCCACAGCCCAGGTCTGCATTTCTGGCAGTTCATGCAACCCTTCAAGTGCCCACCCAGGAGCTTAGCTTTTGCCCCTGCTTGGACACAGTCCCAGCTCTTGGCTGACACATCCTCGCCTGAGGTCTATAAAACCTCCCTGCCTTAGCCTAGGCCCTGGTCTTCCCTTACCCCATTCTTTGGGACCAGTGAACTCGCCAGGGAGCAATGTCAAATAAACCTGCATTTATCTAATTTTAATCTAGTCTGATCTGGCCTTTTGCATAGGCAGAAATCTATCAAAAGAGACACACTGGAAATGGTGGAAGCCTTTTGAAACCTCAAAGCCCATTTCTCTCTGCCGATGCAATATAGGCCAGATCAGACCAGATTAAAAGTAAATGAATAAAGGTTTAATTGGCACAGCTCCCGTAGGGTTCATCAGTCCCAAAGAATGGGGCTGGAGAAGTCCTGTATCTGGGCTAAGGCAGGGAGGTTTGATAGCTCTCAGGCAACGTGTGATGCTTGTCAACCAGGAGCTGCGACTATGTCCAAATATGGTCAGAAACTGGGCACCTGTGTGGGTACTTGAGTGGGGCTGGTCATATCAAAACATTGAGATGCCCCGGCTTCTGGAAATGTGGAACTGAGGCTTTGGAGTTATCCCTTTGTCGGAGTTTTTCAGTGCAGGCAGGGACTGGGAAAAGAGAGAAGAGGGAGTTTCCCAACAGGGGTGAGCAGCTGGCTCTGACCTAATACCTACCCTTAGTGGCACACCTCCTTCAACAATGTTCTACATCTTCTAATCCTTCCCAAATAGTTCCACCAACTGGGAAGCAATGAGTCAAATGCACTAGCTCATGATGGCCATTCTCATTCAAACCAGCACAAAGCTGAGTTGCTTTTCCCTCCAGAGAAAAACAATGTAACTTAACTTGAGGGGCTTGTGATGCGCTGTGATTCCCTAAGCAGTTTTGTATTTTTTAAAGAATATTTCGTGTGTGCATTTTGTGTGTGTGTGTGTATGTGTGTGTGTGTGTGTGCTGAGGGTGGGGGGAGGTTGCCCATGCCACGGTACTCATGTGTCATGGTGAGTGTGGAGCAGTCAGACAACAACCTGAACAAAAAAGTAGTATCACTTCTTGTTTCTGACTCCCCTACACCCTGAGATGAGTTCTCGTTTCTACTCTTTACTATTGAGTACCTATTATGTGACAAGACCTTTTCTGGGAAGATGCAACACACACGTTACACATGCCAAATAGGAAGCCCATGATAGACCAATGTACAGATACCACCAAAGTAAAACTTGGCTAACAAGTGGGTTTTATTGGGGATACTTATAGGAGTATTGGTAAGGAGTTACTTACAGGAGCAGAAATGTCTCAAAGACAGCTGCATCACCAAAGCCCACCCCCATGATGGGTTACAGCTCACAAAAGCTGGGACCCTGAGCATATTGCACAGCATACAGGCAGCTCAACCCTCTTAAGAATGTCCACTGTAATTAACTCAACAGGTCTAAATCTCTTCCAGGCAGCTTAGCTGGTTTCTGGTTCTTTCAGATAGCTGGTCTGATCCCAGAATCTTCTTTGCAGCTCTAGCTTTTACTCTTGCGAGGAAGGGACCTATTGAATCTGGTCAGTTTCAGGGACTTCCTGAAGTTATTTTTGAGTTGTTTATCTTCCTGCTTAAATTACATCTTTGCAGGATGGGATGTTTCAGTCTTAGAAGGAAATTTAGATAAGGCTACTCCAGGGTAATCTCCTTAAGTTTAGGAGTTTTCTTGTCTCTGCCTCCCATCTTGCCATGGCAACACTGGATAACTGATGTATGGCACTGTGACTGGCATTTTCATGAGTTCTGAGAATTCAAGTTCTGCTCTTCATGTTTAAATGGAAAGGGCTTAACACACCAAACCATCTCCTTAGCCTGTACTTATGGATTAAAAATATCTTTGGTAGCCTGAAATCTTTCTGCTAGTTCATTTTCTAGCAGTCATACCATTCTGTAGTACTCTCCTCAAGGATAACAATAAGCTACTTGTACAAACTAGGCAAATGGCTAAAGAAAATGATATTTGTCAATGAAATGGGATATTATTTGTTAAGAAATGTGATTAGGAAACAAAATAAAATTATGATATGTTGTCAGGCTTAGCAAACAAGTTACATTGTATAATAAGATACAATTCTACTAAGACGAGCACAATACACAAGATATATATATATATATATATATATATATATATATATATATATATATTCAGTGCAGGGAGGATCTGTAAATGGTAATAATAATAGTATAGATAATACAATGGCCATCCAGCATTATGGATGCATAGATTCTGCTTGTGTTTCTGATTCTTTAAAACGGGTTTTATTTTTAGGTTAGTTTTGAATCCACAGAAAAACTGGGTAGGGATTATAGCCACCATCCACATTTTTCCCATAATATTTTAATACATAATATTTATGACAGAATATATAAAGTGACATAACCCACAAAGTGTGTGAATATTGCAATATTAATAAAAATGCACAAAAATAAAGCACTTCCTTTTCCAAGACATCACGCTTCTATTGTGACTTTTCTCTTTAGTACATTTTTATGAATAATAATAACTGTTTTCATGTAACAATCCAAGATAAACACATTTTTCAAACAATCAAAGGGAAAATAAACTTTAAAAATCTTTTCCTTTACGTTCGTTTTTTTTCCAAACATTAACCTATTTCATTTAATTGCCAGTGTTTTCAAAACTTGAAAATTGGTTGAGAAGAATTTCCTAACCTTACTTGATATTTTATAATACGCCTGCACTGGTAAATGGGATGAAGAAGCCTGAAAATGGATTCTTCTGGTGACAGGCAATCTGTTTGCTTCCAAAATGGCTTATTTGTTTTTATTATAAATAGTTCAGCTTGCACACCAAATATATGAAAGTCTTTTACAAAGGAAATATTATGAAAACCTTAGCCATTTCTTATATAACACACAAAAGGTTTCCATGACTACTTTAGAGTGTATCCAGAGTAGCAATTAAAATGGTGACTTGGAGCATTTGCTTTTAACTAGTGGTTGCTTTGGCCAACATATGTTTTGACTGATGTGTACACTCAGGATGTCTATGCATCTACCATCCATCCTCTGATGGTAGAGTCTCCCTGTGGCTAAGCAGCATGTCATCTGCTCAGCACTGGCTGGCCCTAGATAAACCCATAGATGCACACACCTTACATTTTCCCTGTGAAACCCAAGCAAGAAACACCAATAAAGTCCATGGCTGATCTAAGTTAAGTAAAAGTGTTTTTGGGAGTGTCTGAAACACAGTGCTTGAGGTGTATCCACTGGGTTTCTAGAAGAGAGACATTTATGAACATTGAAGCTGTAGAAATGGATGGATTCGATATGTGCTAGCATTGGGTAGGTAACTCAATTTCTCCCAGGCTTTCTAACCAGCAACTGAAGGTAATTCATCCTCACAGAGCTGTGGGGATAGATTGAGATTGGGTAGTGACTTGGGCAGAATAATGGCTTCGAAAGATCTCTACGTTTCTGGGACCTGTGGGCACATTCTGACACACAGCAAGAGGGAGCCGAAGTTAATCAGCATCTGACTTTGAGATAAAGTTGTCCTAGGTGATCTAGGTGGATCCCATGTAACCACGAGAGACTGTACATGGGAAGAGGGAGGCAGTCAAATTAAAGTGTTAACATATGACTGGACATTGCCTCCTGTAAAAACAGAAGATAACAAATGCATAGCAGGATGCAAGACAGATGGAAGAAGATGAAAGAAAACAGATTTGCTCCCAGAACTTTCCAGAAAGAATATAACTTTCCCCATGCCTTGGTCTGAGCCTAGGGAAACCCATTTCGGGCTCTGTCCTCTAAAACTGTAAGATAATAACGTCATGCTTAAAAGCTACCAGGATTTGCTGTAACTCTTGCAGTGGTGGATGGGAAACACACTTGCTTTAGTACCCAAAACCTGTAGTACTCCTGAGACAGTGATACTAGCTTTGAAACTGGGAAATGAAAGACAAGAGTTTTGTGAAACATACCAGAAGCATAAAATGATTCCAGTTCAACACTAGTAAAAAATCAGAAGTTAAGTACCCAGGTAAGACTTAGAAAGAACACAGCACTGGGGAGAATCTTAACCACCACTGAGAATCTTACCTGTCACCTGCAGTTGCTAAGGAAGCCTGGGTTTGGAAGACTGTGCAGAGAGGGCTCAGATGGTATCAAACCTGAGAAGTCAGATCCTGTTACACGGTGGCAGAAAATTAACCTGAATTGTGTCTTGTTATGTGTAAATAAAAGCTTAGGAAAAAAAAATAAACTTGATACTTTGTTTCAACACTTTGCTAAGGTGTTGAAGGCACAACCTGTTGCTACTGGTAGCAACATGTGAACTTCTTCTGATTGCTGCTTTTAACAAATGGACGAACTTGGGGAAGAATGAAGGAACTGAAGGGGCAGTTCCTACCCACAGCAAAGTGCTAGCAGAAATGGATGAGGGGGTAGTTCTTGGCCTGTCCATACCACAAATGATGCTAAAACTAGAAGACTCACTCTCAGGAGAGGATGCTCCCAGCGGAAGTCCAGGATGAGCCAGGACCACCTTCTGCTAATGTGTTCATAAGATCAGGTGTTTAAAACTTAAATTAGATCGCCAGTTCACAAGAAAATGCAGAAGAAAGGTAAACGTCGGGAAAGGATCATTCAGGAGGTCTGTGGCGTAGCCTTTTGGGTGAGAGGATGGTTTGCTTTCCTGTGGCACACATGGTTTTGGAGAAGTTTGTTTATATTTACAGTCCAAGATTTTTCTGGGAGGGATGGGGTATTAAAATGAAAGGTCCTTGGTTCTCTAAAATCCTATAATTTAGAGACAGGCTTATGAACTACTCAGCTGCAAACTGATAAGCTATACTCCACAGAAAAGAGGCTGAGTCTAATGCAGAGCCTTGTGACCCAAGAGTGAAGAGCCCTGAGTCATGTGTTATTCAAACATTCCAAACCAAACGGAGTTTGAATGGCTTTCAAAATTGCTTGGGACTGGTGCCTCTTGCCTTCAGTGACATCTCCTTTTGGAACCGACTCTGTACCTAGCTTTCTATGCCTGTCTCAGTTCCTGTTCACGAGTTTGTTTTGTTCCTTTGACAGTTTCACACATTCGCACATCACATTCTGGTTACCCTCACCCTCTTTTAGTTCCCTTTTAATCCTGATGCCACCCCACCCCTTTCTCATATTCAGATCCTTTTGTTTTATTTTGTGACTGAGTTTAACCCAGGCTGCCTTTGCATCCGTAGATTTCTTGCTGTTTTTGATTAAGCACGGTGAGCTTCTCAACAGGGCACACAACTGAAGACCTAACTGCTCCCCTGCACCCCTCCCAAATAAAAATTCATCAATTCTTCATAGGTTCAGGAAGAAAGGGTAGGACCACATGAGCCTGTCCCCCATCTGTGTAGAGAGAACACCTTGGGTATTGTATGGAGGCATCACCTATTAATCATCAAGTTAAAAAACAATAGGAAAGGACAGAATAGAAGGTGAGAGGGACATTTGGGAGTCAGAAAGAATTCTGGAACTGAGTCCCCAGGGAAGATCTGAGGAGGACAGAGGCTTGGTATTGGAGCAGAGGCAATCAGCCACTTAGCAGAATATAGATTAGTATAAAAGGGCTATTTAAAATTATTTGCTAGTCAGGGAACGAATCTAGCTATAAGGCCTAGGTGTTTGTAAATATATGTTTTGAGTCTGAGTCAATATTCCAGGAGCTTGGGGCAGGAGGAAAAGCACATGCAACAACATGTCTGTGATTACTGGAAGGCCCCACCTCATGCAGGCCCAGAGCTGCTGCTGCTGCATGGCCACCATTGCACTAGCTAGGCCACCTCATCAAGACAGTTTTCATAGCTTTATAATGTGCTTTACACTTGTCTACTTTTCAGTGGAGTTCTCTGGCTCTTAATGGGCATTCCCCACCTTATTGTTTCAATAGATGACTTCATTTTTGAGTTGTACAGATACCTAGATCAAGAGAACTTATGCTCCAGAGGGTTATCTATACCTAATTTAACGCATAGACTACTGACTAGCTTAGCTCCTGGTTCATAGGAAGCTTGTCCTGATCTCTTCTTCTACTAATGTCGAGGATCTTTGACATGATAAAAATCTAGCAGCAAATCACCTGGCTATAGGATAATCCTGGTTAAAAAAAATGGCCTAAAATTATTATTGTAAAAATTTCTACCTCTTGATTATCGCCGGATGTTCTTAGAATTAAAACAGTCTTTCTTGCTTTGGCTCCAGGTTGGAAGCCAAATCTGCTAAACTGTTGGTGTATACAGAGCAATTCCTCCAGGGCAGGGGAGCTTCCAGGCAGAAGGGAACATTATCTGCCACCAGAAAGAAAGATAAGGAGGTAAAATCACATCTTTAGTTCTCTTCCTAATGGTCTCAAGCTGCTGCACATGTAGAAAATCACATTGCTTTAGAAGCAATAAAAAATTTGAAAGCCTCTCATGCTCCAGAAACCTACTTCTGCATTGCATTCTGCGTTCTGCGAAGAGAGTCCATTAATCCTGCATCGACTTGCTGCTTGTGGTTCTTGCCTTGAACTGTTGCAAGTGCACAGTGAAGCATCTAAATATTTTATGCAATAAATAAAAAGGGTTGGGTACCAAGCAGTGTTGAAGAGCTTTACTTGGCAGTACTAAAGTGTCTGTGACAGTTTGGTTAGCCACTGAGATGTCAATTCAATGATACACTCACCAGACATGCCCCCAGTTGCCTTAGAAACCAGAAGATGCAACCAGAAAAACTCAATGTCCACATTCAGCCTGAAAACAGAATATGCAGCCAAGAGATGAATGTAAAATTTTGTGAAAATGTCTCCAAAAATGATTAGAGGTAAATGTCACTGTCCCAAGCCACCAGCAAGACAGAAATAAAGGGATACCGCCTCAAGGAAATAGCAGAAACACGAACCCTTGTTCGTTCCTTCTCCCCACACACGCTGAGCACTCTGATTGACAAGACACTGAAGGTTCACAGAGTTAAGGCATACCTCTCGAAGGCTGGAGAGCACCCAGCTGGAGCAGATAAGAGGAGTAACATGGAAAACCATCATAGCCTAGATAGAAGGTGTCTGACGCAAAAGCATATTCAGAAGTGGGGCTGGAAGAGAGTAATGACCTAATCAAGGGATTAACCCACTGATGGAGTTATGATTGAATGGACCATGAGGGGTGATGGGAACTATTGACAGTGAGTCTTGATTGGAAAAAGTCGGTTGTTAGGGAAACATGTGTCTCCCATAGCCACCATAACAGGGGCAGCTTCCTCTGCCAGATGCCATGATGCTCACCCACATCGTGGCCCAGGGCAACAGAAGGCTGATGGCTTTGCCACCAGGAGCCAAACATATCCTTCCTCACTTCCAGTTGTTCGGCTTAGGTATTTGTGTCTTGGTGATATAATATTAACTAAAATAAAAATAAAAATAAAAAAATACTAAATTAGAATTTGGGTCCTATCAGGGGATTGGCAAGAAAAAATGTCTTCACACAGATCTCAGTCTGGAGCAGAATTCAAAAGTTGTTCATCTTAAATAAAAATAGAATACAAAATATAAACTGAGGCCATCTCAAGTGGGCCACGTTTTTTGTCTCATTTTAGTGCTTGGGAATACAGATGGATAAAGCTTGCTGGATAAAGACCATGCTGGGCTGCTCACAAGATGAGGTCAAGGAGGGTAGTTTGTTGGACTTGGCACTTTCCACAGCTCCCAGGTCTCCATGGAGGTCTGATTCTGTGGTCCTCATGCAGCAGACTTAGACAATTTCATTATTGATGGCAACTACTAAAACTAAGTCACCCAAATCAGTCTTTATTCTTGTGCAATCAGAGAGTCATGAGAAGAGAGGGAGGTTTCTGTTTGTGCTGAAATCTTTTGAACCCTGGGAGTACATGTTCCACAAATGTCCCAGAGGATGGTGTCAACCCAGTCTATTTATTTATTTATTTATTTATTTATTTATTTATTTATTTTTATTGGATATTTTATTTACATTTCAGATGTTATCCCCTTTCCCCATTTCCCCTCCACCCAGTATCCCCCATTGCATCCCCCCTCCTCCTGCTTCTATGAGGATATACCCTCACCTCCCCACCCACTCCCACCTCCCCACCCTTGAATTCCCCCACACTGAGGCATCCAACCTTCATGGGACCAAGGCCATCCTCCCCTACCTATACAGCTGGAGCCATGGGTCCCTCCCTATGTGCTCCCAGGCTGGTGGTTTAGACCCTGGAAGCTCTGGTTTGTTGCTATTGTTACTCTCCCCATGGGACCTTGTACCCCTTCAGCTCCTTCAGTCTTCTAATTTCTCCATTGGGAACCCCTTGATCAGTTCAATGGTTAGCTGTGAGCATCCACCTCTGTATATGTCAGGCTCTGGCAGACCTCTAAGGAGACAGCTGTATCAGGCTCCTGTCAGCATGCACTTCCTGGCATCCACATCAGCTTCTGTCTTTGGTGACTGCACATGGGATGGATACCCAGGTGGAGCAGTCTCCAGATGGTCCCTCCTTCAGTTTCTGTCCCACACTTTGTCAGCCAACCCAGTCTTTATATTTGCCATTTGATTAATGAAAGGTCAAGGCAGAGATTTTCCTTTAACTGTACCATTTGATTCTAAACAACTGGCTGATTTTGGTTAGGTGCTTTATGGAAGAAAGAAAAATAGAAAGGAATGGGAAACAAATCTGGCAGTTCCTCAGAAAAATGGGACATAGAATTACCTGAGGACCCAGCTATACCACTCCTGGGCAGATACCCAGAAGATGCTCCAACAAATAACAAGGAAAAGATAAACAAAAGAAACATTTAAGGGTAAAGAAGAAAGACTATTCCCTACGGAATATTTATTTCTCATTGATTTTAATTTGTGGTTACACATTTAAAATCATTTTAATTTGATTTCATATCTTTTTTAGCACAGCTTTGCTATAAATAAGATATTTCATTCAAAGCTAATAATATTTCTTTTGATTTTTTTTAAAACCGATATATTTTCTCATACATTGAATAGACTTGAGCAGGACCCCTCTTGTGTACAATATGTGATGTGGTTTGACGGTGTTGTAACTTACCGCCTTCCTAAGTCTTTCATCCAACTTCAGGGACACCTTGGCTAGGTTCCTCAGCTTCTTAAAAGTTTGGCCAGGGTGCCCCCTGCTCTAGAAGTGGGTGCTGTCTATTTCTGGGTGGCTAAGTATCACCAGCTTTCCTCGATGCTTTATATAACTGTAAGCCATTGTTTATGTGTGGTCATTCCTCACAAGTCTCAACAAAATCTTTTATTGCCACAATAGAAAACTCAAAATAAAACTCATACCCTTCACAGCTGATGCCGAGCATTGATTGAGCACAAGGCTAATCCTGGGCTATTGTCTGGTGTAGGTCTGTACGTTTGACTTGACCAAACTGATTTTAGAAGGTTGTGGGAAAATATTTTTTCTCACTGTTTGTTCAGGTATGCTTTGATACGGTCCAACAGTCTCCCACGAACTCAGGCTTGCTTTGTTAAAATGTGCACTGCTTATAGTCTGATATGCTAAGCCCCCAAACAAAAGGAAGGAGGCAAAGCATGCTCAGACAAAGGCCTGGAGGTGGCACCAACAGGGGTGTAAGCAACAGTGTGCCAAGGACAAATTCCAGTGGGAACATCTGTTCTGAGGAGTGGGTGCGTGAAAGAAAAGCTTTTTCATTTTTTATCCAGTCAAAAATAAACCTTCGGAAATTACATCGTATCTGTAATTTTCTTTCTTTCTTTCTTTCTTTCTTTCTTTCTTTCTTTCTTTCTTTCTTTCTTTCTTTCTTTCTTTTAACATAGAGAAGAATAAAGTAAAATCACAAAGGGCAGAGATACAGCTCCGGTCTTCGGCAGCAATTACAGATGGGTACACGAAACATTCTTTAGGGTGGATTCCAGGAATGGATAGAGTCCAGGAAGATCCCGAGCTCCCTGTTAATTATTTAGGAAACGTTCCCCTTGCTGCTTTGTAAGCACACAATGTTCTCTGGCACAGGAATTAGCTTCGGTTCTCGGCCCTGAAGCCAAGGTGTCAGGGAGGGCTGAGGCAGATAGTTCTCACTGCAAAACGAAGAGAGACTCCTAAGAGATGTGCCCCAGCTTTGCAGCATGGCCCTGCTCTCAGGATCTTAGCCCAAGGTACTGGAAGATGTCTGGGTCTTCAAGGTTGATGGGAAAACCGATGATTAAAAAGAATTGATTAGCAATCCTAATTGAAGAGAAAAGAATGATGTGCAAATGGTGTGAAGGCTGAAGTATCTCACTCTGAAGGGAAAATTAGTATCAGGGAGAACGATAATATGGCTGCATTTGGAAGGGAGCTGCGCCTCAGGAGGCGATCCTGGAGGCTAGCTGAGCTCGGTTTCAGACATTGATAGTCGAGCAGTATCATGATGTGACAGAGCAAACATTCACCACGATGTCTGAAGTTCCAAGTTCAAGTTCTAGATCTAAAAATGTATCTCCTTACTGCCAACTACAGGTTAATGAGCTGATTCCAATTGTCTCTTACTTTCTGGCTAATTGAGGCTTTGGACTTGCCAGACACCCTTATCAAGAATGTATACAGTGGATGGAGAGATGGCTCTGTGGGGATGGGCACAGGCTGCTCTTGCAGAGAACCCAGGTTTGATTCCCAGCACCCACGTGGCAGCTCTTAACCATGTGTAACTGCAGTGCCAGAGGATCTGAGAGCCTGAGGCTCTCTTTTGGCCTCTGTGGGCATCAGATGTGCAAGACGTACACAGACATACATGAAGGCCAAGTGCCCATATACATAAAAAATATTTTTAAAAAGTTATGTAGGTATTTCCTCATAAACTTGGCTTCACATATGTTTAAATCACCATAAGATATAGGAGATCATTTCTCCCTGGCTTCATAGTTAAATCATACCCTTTTCCTCGTATCTTCTAATTTTGGTTCTCTAAAATATTTTTTCCACTCTGTGTTTACAAACATATGCTTTACATCTTAATGGTCTGCTTTTCCCACAACCATGTGTATTTTCTAAAGGAAACACTTTTGCCGTTGTGCATATGCCACAGCCACAGCATAAAACCTGCATCCAACATATAATATTCATATGTATAAGTTCAATTAATATACACTGTGAATTTTAGAAGGTATATACAAATCTGCAGTAGATATAGGTATGCCCGTGGGTGATTAATAGGCTGGGCTTTTCTTATTTGGAGTTTAACAAAGGAATCAGCAGTATTAATATGGCCCCATCAAAATTATCTGAATATAACCCTTTATCAACAAACCAGGCTGAGTTTGCTTGCTATTTTACTTTGTAAGTCCACAGAGGGTTGACATTTCAAGAGCTTGGTTCTTTCAGGCCTGTGGCTGAGGTTAAGTCCCCCGCTGTCCACCAGATCTTTCCTGTGTTTTTTTTTTTTTTTTTATTTATCTCCAAGACAATCTCTCCATTATCCTTGATAGAGTCAAGGAGTCACTAAGAGTCCTGAGCTATTTCTAGGAGCTGAGGTCCCACAACACTCTCACTTAAATCCTTTGCAACTGTTAAAAATCATGAGGTTCCAACCCTCAGAAGATACCATGATATCATTTGTAAATTTTACACTTGAGAACCGCAGAGTCAAGTTACAAACATTTTTGAAATTGCAAAAATATCTCATAGTGACTTATTTGCATTCTCGATTCAGTGCTGGGCAGCACTGTTCAGTGTTTTCAGCTATGCACCTCCAGTGGGTTAAAGTGATCTTTGTTGAACAAACTAAGGCACAAGGGGTGAGGCAACCTGGAGCAAGACATAGAAACCAGCCTGTGGGTTTATACTTCAAAGTGCGGATCCTCCGTTTTTAACCTGCTACACAAGAGCACAGCCTAATAGCTTTAGGTAAGAATGAGTGATCTTGGCTCCAGATATCATGGTTTTGTTTGTGTGGAGTGTGGCACGAGTTACTTATATCATTTCACAAGGCTCACAGCGTTCATGATGTGAAACATGGAGGCCACTTCTCTGGGCATTATCCTGATGTGTCCATTTCTGGATCTGTTGCAGTATAGTGTTCATCCACTGATGTATATATAGTCTCTTCGGAGAAAGAAAAATTCTCTCAAGTTAACATCAAAGAATGACAGTTACGTCTTTGAAAATGTGGTTGGATCTCAATTGTCACACTAACCAAGGGAGCTGTAGAGTCCCCTGTCAACTGGAGCGGTGCTTTGCTGTCAGATTTTTATTGTATAACTCTCCTAAAGGAACAGGATGTGTGTGTTGGGGGAGTGTGGGGGGATGTTCTATGCCTGTGAGATAAGCAAAAGAATCCATAAAAGGTACAGTATCAGGGAGCAATTGGTAGTTGTGAGAAGTGGTGAAGGTGAACAAACCTCACCTGAAAAAAAAAATCTATCAAAATATGGAATCTCTATCTAACAGTAACTTTTTAAAATGCTTTTTCTAATGTTATGGCGTACAAAGATACACAGTCAGTAGAAACCACATTTTCAGTTCTGAATTGTGATCCTTTCTCGGGTTAGCAATATGCACTCTCCTTGTTGGGCATCAGAAGTAAATAGGCACTTCCTGTCAGTCTCGGGATCTTGAAGGAAAACAGCCAGCAGCCCGGAGAACTGTGTCGCTAAGCCATGGCATACAGGGGTTCAGTATATTAGATGCTCTTTCAGCTTAGGGTATTTCCAGCTTAGGATGGATTTATTGCCACGTAATTACATCATGAACTGAGGAACATCTGTGCATCATAAGCCTTCCCCCCCCCCCCACTTTCCTCAGAGATAGAAGACCTTTTAAAGCTACCTGAACATAACAATTATGGCACATTCAAGACCCAACTTCCTTGTTCAGTCAAAGAAAGATCTGAAATCTGTTTTAGAGGAATTTCAAACAAGCTGGATAGCAGGAAATCTTTGGACCAGAACCAAGAAACAACAGCTATTACCAAGGCAAGACGCACTGAAAGAAATGCTAGTTAAAGGCTGGGCTTCCCTGGGAATACCACGGCTGTGTTTAGTACACAGAAAGTGCTTGCTAGTTCTCTTAATGAACACAGTGAAAGTAGTTTCTGTAGGCCTCTGCACTTCTGGTTTCTGCCCTTAGATCTAACCATTGACCACCTCCCTCATTTTAACTTTTGACCTTGTATCAATCACTGGGCCCAGTTTTCCTGTTGAGTGGCACACAAAGGTCCATGTGCTCACCACAAAGGTCCATGTGCTCAAGGGTAGGACCACAATGTGATGCTAGTGGAAGCTGGTGGAATGGTTGATAGATGGGGCTTCCTGAGTGATCTCTAGGCCGCAGGGAGATGCCTGCAAAGGGGATTGTGGGAGGCCATCTTGCCCCGCTTGCTCTGCTTCTTGGCTGATGAGGTCAACAGCTTGCTTATCACATAACCCCAGCATGATGTGCTGTTTTTTGTTAGAAGCCCAAAGAAACAGATCTTGGACCAAAACTTTTGGAACCATGAGTGGAAAAATCATTTCTCTTTCTTATTATAAGCTAATCGCCTTGAGCGTTTCATCATAACAAAGGAAAACTGAATGATAAACTTCCCTTGCTGTATTTTCATCCTTTCTGGGAATGTTCCAGAAAATAACTTACTCCATCCATCATCATTACTGTTCAGTCAGTCTCATATACTGAAATGTTCAGGAGTGGACCTTGCAGTTGCTAACCTGATCGTCAGCTTCATTAGATTAAGATAGCCTTAGGTGGGCTGGAGATGACTCAGCGGTTAAGAGCACTGACTGCTCTTCCAGAGGTCCTGAGTTCAATTCCCAACCACCACATGGTGGCTCACAACCATCTGTAATGGGATCCGATGCCCTCTTCTGGTGTGTGTCTGAAGACAGCTACAGTGTACTCATATAAATAAACATAAATCTTTTAAAAAATAACTTAAAAAAAAGATATGCCTAGGTGATTAGTGGAAGCATATCTTATATACCTATAAGGGCATCTCCAGAGATGAGTAGATGAAGAAGGTTCTGACAGGGATTAATTTCTTGATATGGTAGCACTATTGGGAGGTGGTGGGAGGTAGAATGTGGGGTTAGTTGGAGAAAGTAGATCATTGAGGGCTTCTGTTGGAAGTCTATATTTTGTCCTTGGTTCCTCCTGTGTCCACTTTTCTTCTGCCTCCCACCCCGAGAAGTCAGGAAGAACCTCTATTACTTATTCCTGACTCCACAATGTTTTGTCTTTAGTACTGAGAGACAAGAACCTGAGGCCTCTAAAATAACACGCAAGATAACTTTTTTTTCTCTTTCAAGCTGCGTCGTGTTAGGACTTTGCAAAAGCAAAAAGAAATAACTACTACATCCCTCCAGGACCTCACTGATTAGGTTGATGTTAGTAACTTCAGACAATGTGAGCGAGCGAAAGACCCTTAAAATACCTGGTTAAATTCAAGAGTCTGTCTCCACTCAAAGCAAGTCAGTTAGACTTTCAGAAGTTGCTTCCCCCACCTTAAGTTAGAGATATCAGTAAGTAACTATGGAATGCCTTGATCCCTAGAGGTGAGGTTATTAGTGAGAGGTTTTACTGCCAGGCATCAGTTGGAGTGTGGGAGACTCTATATCAATGTGTCATTCTGGAAACTTGCAAACTTGCAAGGAAATAACATCTTCCATTTCCCTGCGTCATCATGATGCCTTCCTGGATGCAGAGACTTTGTTATTGACACATGTCTCCACAAAAGACTTTGAGGGAAAGTCAATTTGATGACACCACAGAGATGTTGGTACCCAGAGTTCAAGGAGAAAATGCAAATTTATTCATATAAGCTGAGATCTACCTAAGGGCTTGTTGACTTGAGTTTTGAACATAACCTTCACCTGACCCACTGTTACTTCTTTTAACTATGAGGCTGTCTCTTCCCTTCACAGCCTGAGTCTTAGAGAAGAGCATGTGTCCTTCTCAACCTCGGGAAGACTTATTTTATGCTTTCCTTAAATTTTACTTCTGCCATTGTGCTTTGCAAATTCCCTCCTACAACTGAGAGAGACTGTTCAGTTACAGTCTGGGGTGATGCTTTGCACACAGTAGGGGTTTAATGAGTGTTTTAATCCAGCAGTTGTATTGTTGATTCATTTTCTTATCAAATCCCAGTCAATGTGTTTTTATTTGCTGCCTTCTGACAGATGCTACTCTCTCTCCCTTGCTTCCTAGAAACCATCTTAGCCTAGCTGGGATGTGGAGCCCAGTGAATGCAACAGTTTGAAGCTGGATGATGTTTGAAACACTTGACCCAGCACTAAAATCTGTGTGTGATGTCATTGAAATGATTTAAAAATCTTTCAAATCTCATTTCTGACTGACACGTCTCCCACCTGGCAAGGTGGGACAAGGATCAAATGAACTCACCCTAAAATATTTTGTAAAAGTGCACATATATCTGCGTATGTACAAACTCTGACAGTACAACAGCTCTAGATGTTTTGGTTTCATTAACACTTTTCACTGTGCATATCTCTTTATGTTGTGGGGAGAATGACATTATTACTCCTCGTTTATGAATGAATCAAGCCCAGAAAAGGCCTGAAGATGCTCTCCTATATAAGTAATCTGCGAAGTTTTTTTTAATGGGGGTGTGTGTCATGCTTCTATAATATATGCATATTTATTTTATAAAGTATACATACAAATAATACTGATTAAATAATAAGATGTTTAATAATGATTATCTAAGACTTAAAATATAAGTTTCTAACAGTTTCTTCTGCCACTTCAGTGCATGTCATGTGCCCTCCATTACTGTCAGTGTAAGCACTTGGTGAGTATATCACTAGCCTGTCAATTTCTACTTATTCTTTAAGGTTAAAGACATGATACTTTGCTAGTAAAGTTCTCCTGAATCTTCTTTGGCTCGGATATCTTTTAATCACTTGGATTCTACTGCCAGGGCTAGATTTAGCGTGCACCGTTTGCCACATGCAGTACTTCAGCGTATCCCATATTTCTCCACCTTGTCCACAGGCTCCTTTGGTGAACTGACTAATGTCTTACATTGGCTTTAGCCATAGCAATATTGGTTACCTGGAAGAGGAATCCAATAAGTTTTGAGAATTTCTGCGAGTCATCTACATCACAGTTCATTCATTCATTAACTCAACAAGAATTACCCAGTGCTGGACAAGAGTTCAAGAGGCCGAGCATCAAAAAATGGCAGGGACAGTAAATGTCATTTTTATAAAGTGGACATTCAAGAGAGGGGAGGACAGAAAACAAATAAATGATGGATTGAGGTAATTGGAAGTGATAAGTAATTAATAAGCCTGTGGAGACAGTAGAGATGTAGACTGGGCAGACTTGAGGCCTGGGGACCATCAGGGAAGGGTGATAATGCTCCCTGTCCTGTGAGACAGAAGACTCAGCATGCCGAAGCCGATCCTCTAAAGACACATCATGGACACTTCCTTTCTAGGTACACTACTCAGCCATTATCCTGCGTTCAGGAAGCTCTGTGCTCAGCACTGTAATTATTAAGATTGTTTGAAACTATTTCTTCCTAGAGATGACTACTCATTTTGAAAGGCTAGCCGAGAATTATACGGGAGTATAGCATCAGCTAGGCTAATATTCATGGACAAAATCAACTCACAACTAATGATCATTGACTTGACACGTTACGCATCTATTTCTTGTATACATAGCAACTCAGTACAGGTGTTTGCTGCTAGCAGATAACTCTCTCTCTGTCTTTCTGTCTCTCTGTCTCTGTCACTCTGTCTCTCTCTCTGTATACGTATGTATGTAAGTATATGTGTGCATATTCATGTGTGTATTGTATATGTGTATGTATTTGTATGTGTGTGTGTGTCTATACATGTGTGTGCATGAAAATAGAGGCCACAAGTCAACGTTAAGTATCTTTCCTAACTATTTTCCAGGCCCAGAGCACAGGTAAAGGAAGGGGAGGGTCCCACATAGGCAGACTTGGTGGTCTTGAAATGAGAGAGGTGATATGTGTGTAGCAGACTCAAGAGGCTATATCTCATTGAAAAGGTAGCTGGGAAACCTCAGGTCACTATGGTCCTGGACCATGATGAGAAGTTTTCCTGAAGTCTTTCCCTTCAGAATGGCTTTTTCTTATTTCTGAAAAAAAAAAAAAAAATCACCAGTTGTTGACCCCCACAGAGCCAGGAAAATATGCGCATGATGAAACGCGCCTTTGAGCAGCGCCTCCAAGGCTCTTACTTCCTCCCCCTTATTTGACTTTCCTACAGTTAATTTCACACATTCTCCTTGTCTCCACACACTGGCTCATTTTCACAAATACAAAGAATAGATCAAGATCCCCGTGCTGAATCACAAATACAGTACTTCAGTGGGAAACGTCTGCAGAGAGTAGAAATTCACAGTACACACTTTCCAGTTCATTAAACTCAATGCCTCAGAATAACCCGGAGCACCGCCCTTCCCTCAGATAAGGAGATGGTTGGCTACACTAGCTGTTAGAGTGACAAACAGTGAGATGTGTAAATGTATTCAGTCATGAATGCTTTGCCTTATGGTGGTGATAGGATAATCTCCATTGCTCTATTGTTATATGTAATTTTAAAAACCAGACTCAGTTATTTTGGTGTGGCAACACACATAATCCTTTGCTTGCTGCTTGCTTTAATTGGGGGATGTGTGAGATGGGTGATTAGTAGCTGGAGAAATCTCAGTGCTTTGACTTGTGTTTGTTCTGCCTTCTTTGCTGTCAGTTGCCATGGCTCTTGCATACTGGGCACTACTTACTTTCGTGGAGGCTTTGAAAATACAAGATCCTATAAACTTACTATTACCCCTGAAATGAATTGGGGAAAGATATTTGTATCTGGGGTTGAGTGGGAAACAAAAGACAGTTTAGGCAAAAATATGGACAAAATTCTGTGGCTGTCTTTCACTTGGCTGGCGTGAGTGTGTTTGTGACATGGGTTAGAAATGGGAGTGACAATGACTGAACTCTGAGGAGAGTGCACAGAGGCAGGATGTGTTTGATTGAGGGATCCTGCCTCAGGTTTGCTGGGGGAGGAAAGCAGACGGAAAGATAATGAAGCTAAGCATGGGGTTTAGAGATGAGGAGAAACAGTTAAGCATAGAAGTCGTAAAACAAGCTGGAATTGCTTCTAATTTATCCTGACCTTGATAACTAAGAATAGACCATTCTGAAGGCTACAGATATGCCTAGTGTTTAAGAGCACATGCTCCTCCCCCGAGGATCTGAGTTCAGTTCTCACCACCCCATGTTAAGCAACTCACAACTGCCTGTCATTCCAGCTCCAAGAGATCTAGTGTCTTCCTCTGATCTCTGCATTAAACTGTACAACCAACACACATGATACACACACACACACACACACACACACAAACAAGTTATCTAAAAGAAGATGTTATTCTAGTGGTTGACTACTATGTAGAATGTATAAAAGCTCAAGAATTAATATATGTAATATAAAATAAAAATATAAATAATCGAGTAAACAACTGGGAAATGAACAGATTTCAAAAGATGATGCATAAATGGCCAATAAATAAATGAGGAAAATGTTCAACATCTTTGACTCTCAGGGAAATGCAAATCAAAAATACACTGAGAATGTATTGTGGCATAGAGTCTGAATGGGTAGCATTGGGGAAACAAACAATACATTCCCTGGAAAAAGAACCATCAAAGTTCCTTCCTGGCTCCAAAGCTTGTGAGTCACAGCAGAGCCTGGGAAGAATTCTCAGGGTACAATAGTGTCAGTCACACCTTCTAGGTGACCAATTACTATCTAAATGGACTCAAGACCCACTGGATAGAAGGAAATTCATTCCAGGTACTGTAAACCTAGTCAGTTACCCATGACTGGTGACCTCACAGATCCTGGAAGAGAACATATTACCGTCATGTTCCCAAACCAGTGTAATTTCTAACTACATCTTTGTAAGTACTTATCCCTAGACCCACAGATAAATGCAACTCTAACCCCTCATCAAAGACATTTCCTTTTGTACCAGATGGAGGCCATTAGAGAACCTCATAGAAGGTCAAAATACAGAGAACCAACTGACGGTGGGTGTCTCACTCTAACTGATCCACCTACAGCACAACACAAGGCCCTGGGAAGATTGCCCAGGGATGGGCAGAAAGATTGTAAGACCAGAGGACCAAGATTCTTCTGGGAGATTGTGTCTTTTATACATGGCAGAGAAGTTACACTCATGAAATTATAACAGATGGTTGTCCAGTAAAGACCTGCACAATGATAACACCAAATGGCATCCTAAATGGATGGGGGAAAACATCACAAGACCCCATGCCTAGAGAAAGAGCTATAGGCAATTAGTGGCTAGTGAGAGAGGGAAAAATGGTCTTCTCGGGGATAAACTCCTTTATAGTTTATCCAGTCCACGTGGCCAGCCCTAAACACGTACAAGGATCACCAAATGGAATCGGCAGGTTATATTTATATACTCGTAATTATGTATATAAATGTGTATGCACGTAAGACAAAAAGGAAGAGGTTATGAGTTTGAGAGGAAGTAGGGGGACTTGGGAGAATATCAGAGGGTAGGAAGAGAGGTGAAAATTATGTAAATACAGGACTTATGCATGAGCTTCTCAAAAAGACAATAAACGCTAACTAGTTATGCAGGGAAAAGAACAAGTTATACACTCTTGGTAGTAATGTAACTTAGTGTCAAGATCTCTCAAATAACTAAAAATAGAACAACCATATGACCCAGGGGTTCCACTCTTTAGAATATCTCCAAAAGAATCTTAAGTTAGCTTGCTACAGAAATACTTGGGTATCTGTGTTTGCTATAGTGCCATTCAAGATAGCCAGGTATGGAATCAGCCTAGGTGCCTGTCAATGGATGACTAAAGAAAATGGGGGATGCATATAGGATATGGAGATTTATTGAGCCATAAAAATGCGCAAGCTTTGGGAATGGAGAAATGGTTAAGAACACTGGCTGTTCTTCAGAGGATCTGGTTCAATTCCTAGCACCTACGTGGTGGCTCACAACCATCAGTAACTCCAATTCCAAAGGATGCAATCCCCAGTCCTGCCTTCTGTGGATATCAGGCAAGCAGGTGGCATATGTACAGGCAAAACAGCCACACCCACCGACTTATAAAAGAATGAAAATTATGTCGTTTGAAGAAAAATATGTGGCTTTAATAAGCTTGACTCAAATATAAATATCATTGGTTTCCTTTCATATGTGGAACCTGGATAACTCTCTCTCTCTCTCTCTCTCTCTCTCTCTCTCTCTCTCTCTCTCTGTGTGTGTGTGTGTGTGTGTGTGTGTGTGTGTGTGTGTGTGTGACAAGGGAACAGTGAGAGGAGAAACAAGAGTGATCAGTAATAATTGAAGAAGGCCAAAATACACCATGTACTTGAGTGATAACATCCTGGAACTCATAACTTTGTTACATTTGGCTATAAAAGTTTTTAAAGTATATGTGATCAGAAAAGAATCAATCCTTTTTAAATTCTTTCTTTGAAGCTTTCGAAGCACATGAAATACAGTCTTGCCTGTGATGCTCTCCTCTCTGTAGAAGCCATGAAGGGCAAGGGGTAGAGATTTAATTCCTTGTCACTTTCTGGCAAGTTCAAGAGAAGACTATTTACTGCTACTCACTAATGCTCAGTTAATGTAATAAAATATTTGTTTATAGCCAAGCTGCCTAATTTCATCAATTATTCATTGAGTAAACCTCTGTTTTGCATCTTCTCCGTGTCAGGCCCTGGTAATATAAAAATGAAGGAATACAAAAATCTTGACATCGAGGGCTTCATGATCCGATGGGAACAGATGAGAGGCAAACAAGCAAGCAGATGTCATTCAACTCTTTTGAAGCTTAAGTCATGTGACTAAGAAAATCCATTTGTTTCTTATCCTTCCATGATCCCACTGATACAACAAAGAGATATCAAAATGAGAATAAGCTCTTGGTAAGAGTTGACATTCAAGAAGTGCCGGACGGAGGCATACCATTGGGAGGTAAGAAAACAAACAAGCAAAATCTCTTCACTTCTCACCAGCTTCTTCCTGCTGGCTCTATTAGAGAGCACCATCGAAAGAACAGATACACTGAGGACTTCTGGGGAGACACAGAGAAGATGGCCTCAGATAGACAATGGATTCTACAACCTGTGTATGTGAAAATGGGTACCCTTCCATGCAGATTGTCCTAGTAAATACAGGAAGAAGTCCCAAACTGGAGACCCAAGACTCTAAAAGTTGAAATAAGTTTAAATAAAGCCCCTTGATGATTATTAAAGGTCTGGCGGGACTCTGTGCTTCAGACTCCGCTGAGCTCATGTTTGCTGTGCTCTGTAGACTCGGGAAAAGTATTTAAAACAAACGGAGCAAGTGATTCATGGAAAATTCCATCCTGGATGTTGATTCTGGGGAAGGAAGTGGGAAGGTAAGAGACAGGGCTTCTCAGCGTCTAGGACAGACTCCCTGCTTGCCAGTCACACAAGTTGGAATGTCTCTTGGAGAGGGGAACAAGTCTTTTGCTACTGAGGTATGAAACTGTTGGCTATTGAGAGAGAAGAAAAGTCTTCCTAGACAGTTCCAGTATCTCCCCAACAATATCAAATAGGGGAGAGTTAAGGAAAAGCACTAAAATTTTTAGCAATCATAAATTATTTGAAATGAATGAAGCCTTGATGGGCAAGTGCTGGAGCCCACAAGTAAAATGGTGGACATTGAAAAGTGTGGTTTTGAAGTTTGTGAAAAAACAAACAAACAAACAGGAAATTCTATAAGCAAAAGGAGAAAAAAATGTCCCTTTATAAATAGCAAGAAGCAGATAAGAGCCTAAGATAGTAGGATCCCCCCTGCATGAGAGAAAATTTAAAATGTGTCTTTCTAACTCTGCCTTATTTCTCTTTAGAGCAGTGGTTCTCAACCTTCCTAATGCTGTGGCCCTTTGATACAGTCCCTCATGTTGTGATGATCCCCGACCACTGGGGGGAGCCGACAGAAGGCAGCTACCATCCTTGCAGCCATCTTGAGCCATATACCCTGATAAGAAACTTGATTACATCAGCCTACAACAGCTGAGCACACTCTGATAACATCTTGGTTTAGATACCCAGGATTTTCCCTTGGGTGTGTGAGACTTAAAGGTGTGTGACTTAAGGGCGTGACTTAGAGGTGTGGCTTAGAAGTGAGACATATAAAAGGCGAGAGGCAGACAGAAGAAATCGACAGATTATTAGGCACTCAGAAGTACAACCTGAGAGTACAACTTGGAGTAGGAATTAGGCATTGAGGAAGAAGACACTTGGACTAGAGAACTCAGAAGAAATTATTATTAGGTATTAGGCACTTGGCACTTGGAGGAAGAACTTGGAATTTGGAGGCACTAGGGACTAGGGATTAGGAACTAGGGACTAGGAACTCAAGACTTGGGACTTGAACTAGGAAGAGAGACTGAAGAATAAACGGGATTGAATCACACTCTGTCTGGTTTCCATTCTTCGCATGCGTCCTCACTCTCTCTCTTGCTGAACCCTGACCCTTGGACTGGAGCAACTTGGGGGCAGTGCAAGCTCTAACAGTTTAACCCCAAGGCTTTTGGCAGTGTGGGTTCAAACACTGACAGAACGGTCTGAGACATTTTGGCCCCCAAGTGTGGGGCAGAGCAGCTCTCAACAGACCACGAAATAATTTTCATTGCTATTTCATAACTGTAATTTTGCTGTTGTTATCAACCATAATGTAGTATCTGTGTTTTCTAATGGTCTTAGGTGACCCTTATATAAGGGTTTTGGACTGCAAAGGTATCATGACCCACAGGTTGAGAATCACTGTATTAGGGGAACGTCTCCAGTTCTATTTCCCTATAAACAGCATAGTTTTGCTTTTGAATGTGGTTTTATATTTACACACATTCATATTCACATACATACATACACACATACATACACACACACACACACACACACACACACACGTATGCATGTGCATGTATACACACATCACTCAAACAATCTAACTGTCAACTTGACTCAGCCTGGTGTTATCTGAGAAGGGACTCTCAGTGAAGGATTACCTCAATAGGACTGGCCTGTGGGCAAATCCATGGTCGGGTGTCTTGATAGCCAATTGATATAGGTTGACCCCAAACACTGTGGGCAGCATCTCTACACAGGTGGTCCTGAGCTATACAAGAAAGCCAGCTAAGCATGAGTGAGCAGGTGAGCCAGCAAGCGGTGTTCCTCTATGGTTTCTGCTTGAGTTCCTACTTGCATTTCTGCCCGGACTCCCCTGATAGTTGGCCTCTGACCTGTCATCAGCTCAGATAAACCCAATCTTTTTCTCAGATGCCTTTGTTTGCAGTACTTTGTTACAGCAATAGAAAGGAAACGAATACATGGACAATATATACATATACATTACTATTGTATACTTTTAATTTAAAAGTATACTACTTCTATATAATTCAAACATATGTAATTATACATTCATGATTCAAATGGAAATGAGACTATTCAGCACAAGGAAGAGAACCAGGGAGTGTAGGGGAGAGAATAACAGGAGAGGTGATGGGTGAGCACAATCTATGATATACACGTCAGACAACGGTATAATTAAAGCCATCAGTTATAGCGTGGATATATCCTAATAATGAAAAATGAGTGGTAGCAGCTGGGGCTTAAAAATGCAAGACTCAAACTGATAGAGAAAGTGAAGATAGAAGATGCAGCAAATGCAGTGTTCACGTCACGTGACATAGACTGTCAGGCAGACAGTATTAAACGAGCCAAGCATTCTACTTTTAATGACAAGAAGTCCGGATTCACGAAGTTGCTACGACTAGGAGCTTTTACGCTTATAGGAAACATCAATGAAACTTGAAAAGGAAAAGCCTTTCGGAAATAAAGGGGAAATATTGAAAGCTGGTAGACTTTGCCCGTGTCTGCCTCAGAAATGCACGAATTGAATAAAACCAAAATAAACGGAAAGGGTTTTAGGATACGGATACAGGAAGTCTCAGTGCAGAAGATGCCAATAAATTTTTATATAAAGGCCCCGTGGAGCCAGACGTATACTTTACCATAAAAACCACATGTTTTAATTTAGTGCCCCCCCCTTTCCACTGTGAGATCCTTTCTAGAATCATCGTCAAGATTCTCCAGTCTCTTAGGGGATGGTAGCCCAATGCCTCACCAGGCACCTCCTGGCTCCTGTGAGTAGACCTTTGAGGTGGCTTTTCTTATGTGCTGTGTGTGCTTGGGAAGCACACACTGCATCACGGAATACTCTGACTGTGGTTTGACTTGCGCAGCTTCCTGGTGATGAAGATGATATATCGATGCTTATTCTCTGCCCGTGAAGAGACTGATGAGATAGTCAGACTTGAAAAAGACAATGCCCTGGCATCTCCGAAAGTGAACGCAAGTGTCGAATGGAGACGCAACAGTCCGTGGGAAGGAAGTAAAGACAGAAATAGAGGGAATTAATAAATCTGGTGTAAGTTATCCAGGAAAGAAATAGGGCAAGATCATGAATGAGTTCGAGTCATTTGAATTCATTTTTCAAGGCGACAGAGGCATTAGCGGGATCAGAAAATGGTAAAATTGAGATCTATTGACAAGATACAGCCTATGGTATTTCCGAGTATGCTTCAGGTCCAGGTTAAACATCCAGTACCGATTAGATCCCTTAGCAAACTGACAGTCTGCGATGTGGAAGCCCACAAGCTGGGCAAGACAGTTGTATCTCATCTCTAGCTAGACGTGTCCACAGCAAAGCTGGGCTCAGCCTGACTTCTGCTTTTCTCTAACACTCTACAGTCAGACCATGAAAGGAATCTACTGAATCCTCTTTGCAATGCCGACCTAATCCTTGCATCTGGGAGAAACTTCAGCTGAGGTCACACTGGGCGAGCCACCATTACCTCTTGCCTGACCTTGTAGCCTCCTAGCCCGAGTCTGCGTGCCCCTGTGCTACCTCTTCCAAGCTCTCTAGGCTCTTCGAGTCTTCCCCATTAGCTCCAGGTCTTTCTGTGAAGTGTCTCAGCTTAGAACTATGCTCCTGCAGGTGGTGCAGGAGGCACTCAACCACTCTCTCCTCCCCTTCTTCCTCTCTCTCAGGAGCCTCACCTCCCCCCTCCCCACTTCCTTCCCTGCTTCCTCCCATGTGCTTGCTTCACTGATCCTTCATCCTGTTTGAAAGTTCCAGCCTTGCCCAGAATTCTTCATCTCTGTCCATGCCTAAATTCTCTCACAGTCATTGTCTCTATCTAGTACAGGACATAATTTATTTTATTTACCTTTTGTCCCTCCTGGAAATAGAAGCTTCTTTTTCATCTGAGTTGTTTATGGCTACATACCCTTAGAAAAAAACCAACCAACCAAACGAACAAACAAACAAACAAGCCAAAAACCTTTAAGACTAAATATTTATGAAAAGTACACATCCCCAATCAATCTAAATGATATTTTCAAAATCAACAGTATTGTTTCTTTTCTCTCACTTGGCAGAAAAAAACATGCATACATTAGATAATTAGATGGTGACATTTGTCTTGCTGCTCAGGATTCTAATTAGTAGCTAGCTTTACTTTCACATTAATTAAGACCCAATGGGATGACATTGACTATTAAAACATAGGGTTTAGTTTTCTTAGTGTCTTCCAAGAAATCTGACTTTACAGTTCACACACTTGTGCCCATATAAAGCCAGAAAGGTAACTGAGTTGAATTAATTTAGAAAGAAAACCCATGGTTGCATAAAAGCCGAGTATGTCTGACTTTTTGACACTATGACATGAGGTTGTCATGGGCAATGTCATCACAGGCTACTTCCAACAAAGCCTTCCAACAAAAGCCTTACTGCAGTCTCCCCCATGTCTGTTAGTCACCAGGCTTGCTTCCTGCCATCAGTTAGGCTGATCACATTCTCTAGTCTCAACTGTAGCATTTCCTGCTTCCAGCAGATCTGGCTAGGAGCTCTTCCTACGGACTCCCCTGCACGCCCCACATCAGAACACATAAGCTGTCATCAGTTTTTCTAACTCTCTCCCCAAAGGTGGATGTAAATGACTAAGAGGGCAGAAGTCAGTTGGTATTGTTTCTGGATATATGCGGGTGCCGGGCACACAGTCTACCACAGTTCACCATGGAGACCAAACCAAACAAAAACAACAACAAACCAAACGAAACAACCTTTGAGTAATTAAATATGCTAATTAATTCATGCCTCCTTATGGTGGTTATGACAGGGAGGTGAGGAGAGAGCAGGCTTATCGGGACAACAAGAATAAAAAATGGGAGTCTAAAATATTAAGTAACAGACTGTTTAAAAATTTAAAGGTGATATTTTAAAAAACAGCCTTTTTTCTGCTACCGGGATCAGAATATGTTTCCCTTTCCTTGCCCTTTAGCATGCAGAACTAGCTCCTAAGGGGATTTATTGTTAAAAAAAAAATGATATGTAAGCTGTTGGCCTTATGTGTTTAGATATAAAATGGAATTAAAGTTTCTCATTTTAGTGTTCTTGCCTATCCGTCCTGCCTACTGCTGATATGAGAGATAGTATCAGGTGTTCTAAGGCTTTGATTTCACCTACAGATATCCTCGCCGAATGCCTGTAGGGTGTCTTCTTCTTTCCCTTTTAGCTGTTGGTTTCAGTTTGCAGTGGCTTACATTCACTCTTACACAAAGGCAGAGGGAGTGTGTGTGTGTGTGTGTGTGTGTGTGTGTGTGTGTATGGGGAGGGGGGGTGGTAAGAATTCAAAGAAATGTCTCCCTGGAGTGCAATTGATTCTCGGTGGTTTGTTATTAAATCTTTAAATAATTAAATACATGTGAAAACATTACTCGACATTAAAGAGCCAACCATATGTTGAAAGGGGAGATGGGAGGAGAGACAAGTGTGCTGAGAGGGCTATAGAATAAACATCTTCTTCCTTAACCTTGCCCTGTGGTATCTGTGCTGATCATTGGGATGCAAGTCCTGCTTGCCAGACCTTCTGTTGTAGGGGGGCTGAGCTTTGCGCAGGAGGGAAGGTCTTTGTCTGAAGGCAGGGAGTCAGGGGAAAAGTGGAGGGGGCCATTAAAGACTCCTCAAACAAATTGCTCTTTTTTTGAGACATCTAGGCTGTTCTTAATGTAACCTACCTGCCTCCTTGCAGGGCTCGAGGCCTGAATTGTAAAGTGACATCAACAAGGATCAGAATACAGAGGGCTGTTGTGGTGACTCCTGGGTGTGCACTCAGTAAATACTGGCAGGAAAACTGAAGGCAAGGACAATAAAGTCAGGGTCTCAGACACGGAAACATATTCCCAGTGACACAAAGTGGCTGTGGTAAAGGCCTAATTGGTTACCCTGAGCTTAGAACATCCTCTTCCCCCTGCATCTCAAAATGTGGCCCTGTGAGGGACAAATGGTGTCTCAGTCATAATTAGTCACTAGATAAGATGAGGTCATCCTGGAATACAGTGTGGCTGGCCCTCGTCCTGTATGCCTGGTCCTTATACAAAGGAGAGAGTGGTTCATGTTTTTATAAGCTGGGGAATGTAAAATATTCCAAGGAAAGCACTAGAAACTAAAAAAGGAACATGGAACGAATTCGTCCCACAAATCTCAGAAGTGACCATGTTGATACCTTGTTCCCAGACTATTATTATTATTAATTTTATTTGTTTACATTTCAAATGATATCCCCTTCTGGTTACCCCTCCACAAATCCCCATCCCATCCTCTCTTCCCCCCTCCCTTTGCCTCTATGAGGGTGTTCCTCCACCCACTCCCCCACTCCCACCTCACCACTCTAGCATCTCCCTACGCTGGGGCATCAAGGGCCTCCCCTCCCATTGATGTCAGATAAGGCCATCCTCTGCTACATACATAGCTGGAGCCATGGGTCTCTTCATGTGTACTCTTTGGCTGGTGGTTTTGTCCTTGGGAGCTCTGGGTGGTCCAGTTAGTTGATATTGTTTTTCTTATGGGGTTGCAATCCCCTTCTGCTCCTTCAGTCCTTCCCCTAGCTCTTCTATTGGGGTCCCTGGGCTCAGTCCAGTGGTGTGAGTATCTGCATCTGTGTTGGTCAGGTACTGGTAGAACCTCTCAGGGAACTTCTATATCAGGCTCCTGTCAGCAAGCGCTGATCCCAGACAATTTTTTTAGCTTCTAGGCCTTTGAGACAATAGATTTTTGTTGTTTGAAGCATTTAGTTTTAGGTACTCTGTTATGACAGGCCTTCTGAACTAATAGTCAGATGATGTGAAAGTTGCCTTTGCAATCCAACATTCCATCCATCGCTGTCTGTCCATCAGCAGCATGTCCCCATGTCACACCTGTATGCTAATTGACAAATTACTACACACACACATACATGTACATACACACACACATACACACACTAATCAACAAATAGGCTTACCACCCTCAGTACCATCCAATACAGTACCAGGCTCACAGGGCATGTAACGAGTCTAAAACTGATCCTACTGTAGTTTGAACATAAAATGTCACTCAAGAACTCATGTATTTGAACATCTGGTCCCTGGCTGGTGGCACTGCTTGAGGTGTTACGGGACCTTAAAGAGGAGAGAAGTTTTACTTTGAGGTTTCATGACCTCGCCTCATTTCCTGTTCATTCTGCTTCTAAGTTTCCAATGCAATGTCATAGGTAAGACTTGAACTCTTACTGCCTGTGTCTCTTCCGCCATGTACACCCTCTGGAAACAAACCATTTCTCCTTGGTTTATTTTGTCTGGGTAGTTGATTACTTTAGGAAGTGGAATGAGTGTATTTTCCATTGAGACGTTGGTGGCCGGGACCTCTCTGTGGGTAGAATCTGCTGAATAGTGAGGGTGGGCATAGGGTGTGATGTTAGAAGGCATCAAGACCTTGAAAAGCAAGTTACAGCAAAAGCAGTGAGGTGCACAGAGACCTGTATCAATATATCATTGCCCTGGCATCTTCAATAACAACCCGATTTCCTAGAGTACTATGCTCTAAAGAAGAGGGAAACAGTCAGAGCTTGTAATGAACTTGGCCAGGGTCACAGTAATGATGGGGTATAATCTGAACTCACATCTACCAAGCAGGCTGGCTTAGAAAGGGTCCACCTTTGGATTATTCTGAGTTTACTGTGGGCCATTGCCTCCAAATCCTCCCTGGTACAGCAGTTGTTAAGATTCACCTTTTTTTAATGGATCAGCATTAGCAGTTCAGTTAGATGATGCTACGGTGCTTTCTGTGGAAGCATGAGCACCCGAGTTCAGATCACAAGGAAAAGGTGGATGCGTGTGGGCGGGAAGGGCTGATTGGACACAGTGTAGCACCTAATTATCAAGTGGGTGGGAAGCCGGAGTGAGACTTGTGTGCTGAATTATGCAGCCTTGAAGAGAGCTCTGTACAAGGTCATTCTACAGACAAGGTCAGACAAGGCCCGCCCTTGTGTTCAGGGACTCTCTCCACAGGGTCAGGCAGAGAAAGGGAGTTTTTCATTTTGTGCTGAGCTCAGAAAGCCATCCAGTCATGGAGGACTGGGACCTTAATAGCGGCATTCTCCAACACACATACACACGCACAAATGCACACACATTCATACACTCACACATGCATACATATCCACATACTCATACACATACACATAATATATATATACATATATATACATATATATGTATATATATACACATACACACATACATACACATGCATGTACATACACATATGCACATTCATGCGTGCATACACATATACACATGTACACACACATATATACATGTACATACACATGCACAAACTCACATATACATACATACATGTGCACACACACACACACACACACACACACACACTACAACTACTACCATCACCTTGGGTTTTTAAATTAGTTCTCGTGTAAATACTGTTTCACTTTTTCCCCTTTTAGCTGAGTTTTGCTTGCTCAAATGATTGAAAGTTTCTTTCAGATCAGGAATTAGGTCATACACATGAGAAGCACAAAAATAACTTTTAAGGAAAAAAAATAATGTTTTTTTTTTTTATATATATTTGATTTCTCTTATCCCTACTACCCTGAAAGAAAACCTACTCTTACCTTGAACCAATTCCTTCTGCATTCTATTCTCTCTACCTAGTACATCAGGGGTCCTGTTGGTTAAGGCACCAAACCAAACCAAAGCAACCAACCAACCAACCAACTAACCAACCCCCAAAAATGTAGAATTCCTGCTTTCATTATCCCCTCCCTCGCTGAAATCAAAATCAGTTCTTTCTCCAGTCCATGAAAAATGTTTCTAAGTGATTTCTTGTAGTGGGAGATATTTAAATCTCCAACCCAAATATGACCAGTCAATGAAAACACAACTCAGTAATTATGAATATATTCTGTAAGCCTAGATTGGGCAGATACCCCCACACTATTCTGTTCCCCAGCTATGAGACCCTTATAACTTGAGGATTTTCCAGACCCTGCGTCTGTCCTTCTACCTCTGCTTTCCAGTCGTCCTCTCCTTCGTCATCTTCCTCCTCCACTGTCTTCCTCCAGTCCTCCTCCCTCTCTTCTCTCCCCAGCCTTTATTTCTCCACCTCCCCTTCCTCTACCCAATCACTGGCTTCAGCCTGTATTTTACAAATTAAGATAGCCAGAAGGTTCACTAGAAATCACCTGTGTAATGACTCACACCTCCTCTGCAGCCCTTCACAGGAAAGGGGAATTAGTATCAAAATACAAGGCCGGGGCTGTCCACAACAACTTCTCTTGTATCCATCTTCTTTCCTGTGATCAACTCTTCAGATCCTTACAAAAAGAAAGTCACATGAACGCACACATATATGCATGTACATACACATGCACAAATTCACATATACACACATACATTCTCTGAGATTTGAAGCCTTCCAATATGGTTTCATTTTGTTCAAAGCTATGCTTGCTTCCCCACGCTCTATCCTCTCTCAGCTATCTCTTCCTTCAGTCTGCCATTCAAGCACTGGACTTCTGCCTGACCAATCCCTGTGCTTCCCATGAAGACACTGTGCATACTCCGTTATTGGGGGGTCTTTCCTTGGTGACATGCCAATTTCCCAGAGATTCTGATAGCTTCTTTTCTTCTTGGGCCTGCCAAAATGTTGCTGTGTAGAAGAATTTTTCTTGGTTGCTTTGTTTTGCATAACCTCACACTCTCCCACCACAGTCAGATTGGACCTCCAATCCAGCTTCATGTTCCTTCTAGATACTCTTATTCCTGCCCTATTGCCACATATGCTTTTGAGAACAAAAGCATTGTTTCATTGCCTTCTAAAAGCCAGAAACTAGAACAGCCCTAGTAGCTGGTGTTATAGAAGGGAAGAAACTAAAAATTTTTACAAATTAATGCGTGGAAAGAAAGCCAGTTTATAGAGAGGGCCTAGACACCCTCTTTTACCTCACCTTCATCTAAGGAACAGAGCAAGCATGAAGCTCAGGAAATACAAACAGAAGATGTGCAGGCTGTGAAACCCCCACACATCACGTGTGTGGACACTTTCTTAGGGTCTTTTATCGCCTCCCTAGCATAGTTCGACCCTTGAGACGCTTCTCCCTTTCTCAATGCGATGTCTATTTCTCTTCCATGCCTAATTTAAAAGGTATAACATTTTCTCCTCTTTTCCTGCGGGCTTTTGGGATTTTTTTACTTAGACTGTATTATGTTTTCCCTTAAACTCTAATAAAACGGGCCCCGAACTTCCTTTTGAGGCCATTTCGAAATTCTTTTATTAATGAAACTAGAAACACCAAAGGGAACCTTCAGTTCAGTTGTCAACACGCGTTTGCTGAATGATCAAACGAATGTAACTCAACAGTTCCTCTAATTTGGAGACGACATTGCCTTATGTTTTAGCAGGTGGCATTTCAAGGCATTTTAAATGTACATTAATCCATAAAACTCTCAGGAGATCTGCGGGTCCAGGTTGTATTGTTAAATGCAATGCGTTACCTGGCTTGAAAATAAGGCTTGCTATTTACCATAAACCATGCAATACCCTTGTAAGTTCTGACAAACCTCAGAGTGATGGCTTTTGTCTGTGTGTCAGCTTGCTAGTACATGAATTGACATATGGGTTCACAACAGTAGTGGACTTGGGGGATCTGGTCTGGGACAAGTGTCTGATTGAGTGTAGGCTTCCTTTTTTGTTGACAGTGCTGGAGAGCAGGTACTGGGGGCTGTTGGACCTGGCTACTCTCAGAAATCCATGTGACTGAATATCGTTAAGCATGCCAACCCTCAGAGAATCATTCCGATTATTTCAGTCTCATATTTCTCTTTACTTTATAATACTTTATTATATTTATAGTTATATAAGGTCGTTTTCATAAAGGTTTGTCACATTCTTTAAGTATGTTCTCCTTGTACCCCACACAGCAGTATTTGGGAAGAAACAAAAAAATCACTGTTATTCTAAAAGGTGTCAGAGATAAAGTGATGATTTTTAAAAAAATTCCTTTTAGGGAACTTCTGAGGGGCAATGGCAAAGTCAGGCTCATGACACTACTGGGAAAGTCAGGCTTATAATATAGGGGCAATTAGGCAAGCAGAAGGAAAAGTCAGCCCACTGCGAGGAGAAAGGATGCTGACTTGTAGTTTCTATTATCCAGTGGGTACAGTCCCTGCCTGTGTTCTCACAGTGGTAAAATGTAGAAATGCACCTGTCAGGAGGAGCTGGGCACAGGAGGAATAGGAGCCCCCCAAAAGTCTTGCGTTGGGCCCCAGTGGAGGCACCTGACGTATTTTCTTCTGTGGCTTGTGATGTACACTTACAACGGGTTCTTCTCTACTCTGTTTCCCATTCCTAGTTAGCAGTCATGCACTGAGCATGCTCAGAAGGTGCTAGGATTCAGAGCAAATTCACCCATGTTTGAACCTTGCCCCGAGGAAGGATGTAGGGTAGATTCATGGTGTTTGAATTGTATACCTTGCCTCCAGGAAGCTCACGATTACTCAGGAAATGTGATTTTTCCAAACAGTCACAAACTTAGCAGACGTGCCTCAGCCTCCTGGGTGCTGAGATTATAGGCATCATGTACCACCACACCTGGCCTGTCAGAACATTTTTTTCCAAGCTCTATCACTTGGATGCCTCTCAGAGAAGCTCTGGGTTTCTTGAAACCACTCAGCACCTGACGCAGCCCCTGTACATTTGGACAGTAAGGTGATATTCATTCCATATGCACTTCTCAGTTGTTGTCCTTTGAGCATTGTGGACCTTGTTGGTTGGCATCCCTCAGGGTTTATCTACCCTGTATTCTCTGCTTGTTGTCCGTAGCCCTACCTTTAGTAAACCCAGGGAACCAATCACCACATACCCCATTCCTTGAGATATAACTGCTTGACAACCAGTCTGGAAGCTGAGAAACATACCTGTCCAGCGGCCTGTGTATAGTAGAGAAATTTATTACTGTTTCCTGTTTCCTCTACAGGAGAAAAAAGAACTCTAGCTCATATTTTGACATTTTAGGAAGACGTACTGGAGTTCTGCCACATCCTATGAGCTGGCGCCATGACATGCTGACACTAATGTTCAACAAAGCACATTTATTGCAGAATTTAGAGGCTAGTCACATACCTCCAAGGCTTTTTTTCTTATTACTATTATTTCTTCTCAGACCTGCCTACCTGAGGGTTTCAAGAAAGAAGACTGTTAAGCTCTATTCCTGAAAATTCACCTGACACGGTATTCCTCCCCTGTATCCTCTTAGCTCAGCTCACCAGCATGGCTGATGAGTCAGATATAGGCTTGCCATTATTTTAGGAGCCTCCTCAGAAAGGGCAAGCCAAAGAACTCTACTTTCAGACCCTAATATTGAGAGCACTCTGAAGAAAACACAATTTATCCTGAGAAATTCAACCGCCTTCCGCTGGCTTCACCTTGCTTCAGTTGCCATAAAGCAGACTTTCCATTATCGAGAATGATCTGCAGTTGTGGAAGGGCCTAAAGTCAATCAGTGTCGAGCATCTACTTCTTCTTCATCCCCGTGGAGGAATTCAGCTCAGTCCAATACACTTTGATGAGCGCCAGCCGTGTGTACAGCCCCCAGGCAGTTGCTGTGGTGCATGGATGGATGAACTTACTGCCTCCAAGCAGACTTGCACACAAAAAACTACTGTACAAAGTCAGGGTCATAAGAAAGGCATGAACTGAGCTCTTTAAGGTTCTAAAGACATATGTCTGCTAGACTGCAAGGCCCACTTTTAAATGAACTGCACAACTAAGTGTCTTCCTCGCCACGAGGGCTTACTGTTTCTTAGTGAGTATTTCTTGACTGAGTATGTGAGCAATTCGTTTAGTGGTGTACTGGCTGTTTTTGTGTGTCAACTTGACACAAGCTGGAGCTATCACAGAGAAAGGAGCCTCCCTTGAGGAAATGCCTCCATGAGATCCAGCTGTAAGGCAGTGATCAAGGGTGATCAAGGGTGGGAGGGCCCATTGTGAGCGGTGCCATCCCTGGGCTGGTAGTCCTGGGTTCTATAAGAAAGCATGCTGAGCAAGCCAGGGGAAGCAAGCCAGTAAGTAACATCCCTCCATGGCCTCTGCATCAGCTCCTGCTTCCTGCCCTGCTTGAGTTCCAGTTCTGACTCCCTTTGATGATGAACAGCAATGTGGAAGTGTAAGCTGAATAAACCCAACTTGTTTCTTGGTCATGATGTTTTGTGTAGGAATAGAAACCCTGACCAAGACGGGGGTAAAGGTGAAAGATTAATGTTAGATAAGGCTCTGATTTATACTTTGAGTTGACTTTAAAGATGAGGGTTTTATCAAGAGCTGGTGAAGGTAGTAGGAGGGCTCTCTGGGAGGTAGACAAAGCATTTGATAAGTGATGGGGACCCACAAGACTGTGGAATTGAAATGTCCTTGGCAGCAGTTGATGAGTGTGTGTGGTACACACATGCATGACATGTCCTTGGCAGGGTTTGATGAGTGTGTGTGGTACACACATGCATGACATGTCCTTGGCAGGGTTTGATGAGTGTGTGTGGTACACACATGCATGACATGTCCTTGGCAGGGTTTGATGAGTGTGTGTGGTACACACATGCATGGGAGTCATAAAAAGAAAATCCAGTAATACTTATTGGGAGCAAATTATGGTGACTCTGCACACCAAGTTGAATTTGTGTTAGTCATTAGAGAAACATCAAAGTATCATTTTTCTGTCTCCTTTTTATAATTTTAGTTTTTATTTAATCTTTGAAATTTTTACACATGTATACAATGTATCCTAATCACACGTCCTCCTTGTCTCCCCCAATACCCCCCAGGGTCCCTCTCACATCTCTTTCCCAGCTTCATGTTCCCATTATATAATTTTCATTGAGGTATTTATTTTAACTTACTGGTTCAAACTAGTGCTGCCCATACAGACATGCATGTGGGATCATCCGCTGGGGCATGGCCAACTTGAAAGTATGGTCACCACGGTCTTAAAGAAAAGTGACTCTCTCGGGGGACAGGGTTCCAGGGTTCCAGAAAACATGACATCTCTCCCCATCTTCTGCATCTCTCATTTTCTGCACCCCCTTCCACAGCGCTCCTGGAACCTGAATGCTGGTGGTGTAGTTGATGTAAATGACCTGCCTGTGGCAAGGGTGCAGTCTCTTACTTTCAGCACTTTAAGCAATAATACTTGCACTAACCACCATCCACAGCAGTAAGAACCGTCTCTAATCAAGAGCTGGAGATGCACAAAATCTATAGATAGAAACACAAATCTCTAGAAGGCAGTGAGAGGTTCTCAATCTGAGGGTCATGACCCCTTGGGGGGAAGGGAATTTCAAATGACCCTTTCACAGGAGTCACCTAAAACCATTGGAAAACATGAAAATATGTTACAATCCATAATAGTGGCAAAATTACAGTTATGAAGTAGCACTGAAATAGTTTTATACTCGGGGGTCACCACGGCATGAGGAACTGTGTTAGAGGGTCACAGCAGCAGGAAGGTTGAGAGCCACTGCCATAAAGGAACACGACCATTTAGAAAAACAGAATGAGTAGGCTCTGTCTTAGGGCCTGTGAGTTCTCTAGACATGGAGTTCGGAGCATGTTTATAGCAGCAGATGTAAATCCCACCTGAGGAACAGGCTTCAAATCTAAGCACGCAAGTCCTCAGTTACCACCATGAAGAGTCTTGCCACTGCGGTACCAATGGGCACGTCTTGCCAACAGATCAGTGTTAATAAACATGCATGGCCCAGAGCCGGGTAAGACAGCCGTCGATGCCGATGTCTTCTCTGCTTCTAGCATGATGAACGATGGACAGATGAGAGAGTTCCCTGGTCAGTTCCAGAGTGATTTCTCTGTGTCCTGGGACCAATGAGTACAATGTGTATGGCATCTTTAGCAACTGGATTTTATCATCTAGCCATGACAGGAAACCAAAAGCAATGGCATCTCTGAGGCCTCTGACCAATCATTCGTAGGGAGGTAAGCCATGACTGGCACTGAAATTCTCATTTAATAACCTGTGTCTAATCTGCAGATAAATGGGTTGACCTGGAAAACAGAAGTACTGAATGAGGCTGTCTAGACTCAAAACCACAATGGTCACATTCCCTCTCATAGGAGAGATCCTAGGTTTTGCCTTGTGTGTGTAACATGGAGCCCAGGTGGAATCTGGGAGGTGGGCCATTGGCAGGAAGATGCATTTAGGGAGAGAAGATGATGTAATATAGGTGAAAGGAAAGTAGACAGGGATGGACAGTGTGGTGTTCGGTACTGGGGGCCTGGTGACAGAAGGGTTCAAGCAGAAACTGAAGTCACAGAGATATGGGAATAAGGGACAGGGAAAAGCTTAAACAAAACGTACTGTATATGAAGAAGCTACTTGTGGCTTATGATAGCAATGCAAATAAATAAATAAAATACAATAATAGGTAGGACATCTGTGATATGAAGTAACGGGAAAGAATACTGGAATCTAAATGTTCAAGTAGGGATAGGAAAAGGAGTTCAAGAAAGGAAGGGTCTGGATGGGTTAGCCAAACCTAGGAGTACATGAAGACCTGTGAAACCTCACTAATGTGTAAACTAATCAAAAACACAATTTATTAGGAAATTTAAATGAAGTGTCCCACATTATTAAGCAATATTTCTTCAAGAAGATATGGGCTATTAAACAATTTTAGACACATCTTGATACCTTATGAACTGCGACTTAAGAAAATTAATTTAGTAACTTTATATTAAATGTAGCTTCCACATGTAAATGCATGCCAAGATTTCCATGCTCTACCCAACACCTAAAGAATCTACACATCTATTATCTGTCTTTATAGCAAATGTTTAAGGAGGCAATGGCCAATTCAGAGTTTATAAAATTCCAGGCTCTGTGTTTGGGGAGGAGCAGTGTAGAGGAAAAGATTGGGGGAATAGGACTTTCTACTCTAATGAGGTATCTGTGTGCAAATGTGTCATAGTCATGGTGTCGATTTGTTTGCAAGAAAACACCATGACCCAAAAAGCAAATTAGGGAGGAAAGGGTTTATTTGGCTACATTTCCACATTGTAGTTTACTGAAGGAGATCAGGACAGGAGCTCAAACAGGACAGGAACCTGGAGGCAGGAGCTGATGCAGAGGCCATAGAGGGTGCTGCTTACTGGCTTGCACCCAATGGCTCGCTTAGCCTACTTTCTTATAGAACTTAGGCCCACCTGCCCTTGAAAGGCACCACCCACAATGGGCTGGGGCCTCCCTCATCAATCACTAATTTACCTTATAACTAGATTCTATGGAGGCATTTTCTGCATTGAGGTTCCTTTCTCTCTGATAACTGTTGCTTCCTGGCAAGAGATCAAATGCATCAGTCATTACTTTGCTCTTTTAGATCATTCTCTTATACAGGACACTTGAGTAGAGATTTTATTTTTATTACTTTTACTTTTTTTTTTTTTTACAAGCCATTCGTTGCCCCCTCCCAGTCCGTCTTCCCACAGTTTCCCATCCCATTCCTCCTCCCCTGTCTCCAAGAGGATGCCATCTCCAACACTCCCTCCCCACACCCCACACCCCACACCCCACACCCCAAACCAAGCCTCCCTACACCCTGGAGCCACACGTTTGAGTGGAGATTTTGTGTGACAATTCACATGCACTCAGACAAAGCATCTAGGAGGTGGTGATGAGAGTTTTGTAGTTACTGATTTTTTTTTTTCTAACAGAAGCCTAAAATAAGCACAATACAAAAATGACTTAGCCTTATCTCCAGGGCAATTTAAGAACTGCAGAATTCACAGCACTGCTATTCTGAAATCACAGCATAGTTTTCTACACATAATAAAAGAAACATAAAATATGACTAGAAAAATTGAAGGACTTCCAAGATTTACTAACTATTCAAACACTAGTCTAAGCAGTATGTTTGAAAGTCTACCCGAGAGGAAAACCATTTAAATTGGTGGAGGGTCATACTTAAGATTTTAAACTTTTTACTTCATCACATTTCCTTTAAAGGAGCAAGGATTCACTTTGGTACTATAGGCCAAGTTTAGTTTTGAAAAAAGAAGCCTGAATAATATAAAATATCAGAAGGAATAATGCACAGGCATGGGGAGAGCTCAATGATGTTATGAGCAACAGTGGCGAAAATCACAGTGATGTCCTGTGGTGACTCTTGAGTACCAGCTACTTTGTTAAGTGCATTATATACCAGCTACTTTGTTAAATGCAATGTATACCAGATACTTGGTTAAATGTGTTACATACCAGCTACTTTGTTAAATGCATTATACACCAGCTACTTTGTTAAATGCATTATATACCAGCTACTTAGTTAAATGCATTACATACAAGCTATTTGGTTAAATTCATTACATACCAGCTATTTGGTTGAATGCATGACATACGTAATTTTTTGTGCAACTGACTCTATTTTACAGGGGGTCACTGTGGTTCAGGGACAATAGAGAGCAATCACACACTGGAACAAGTCCTGAGTGACCTGTAGTGACACATTTGAATCTAAATGCAAATTGGTGACCAGCTGAGTTATTTGCTCTAAAAGATTAATCACCATTTGAACCAGAATACCTGCACTAGGAGTCAGTACTGTGATTTTATTCCCATTATTTCGTATTATTTACCACTTATAGATAAAATCAGTAAGACCCAGGAATCTGGCTTAATGTTTCCCAAATCACACCATTAAGAAACAAAAGCTGGCATTGGAAGTGGATTCCACAGATATGCAGACTAAGGTGATGAGGTAGCTATTAGCTCCCGTGTAATCTCATGCAGAAGACCAGAGTTTGCTCCCCAGCACCTAAGTGGGTAGTTTACAACTGCCTGGAACTCCAGCTCCAGAGTATTGATCAATTCTTCTAAATTCTATGGAAACATACCCACAGGCAGATAGGCACACACATACTCACAATTACAAATCAATATTTGAAAAGTATTTAAATTCAAATTTGCCTTCTAGTCTAGTTGACATGACAACAAATGGCATTCCCTACAGATTAGCACCAAGGTTTACCGTTCTTATCCTGGCCAAAGTTTTCATTGGTGTTGAAATCAATAGTGTAAAATTGGGCAAATTGCCTTGTGAAATAATACACAAAAATGTTATCTAACTTTGGTTCATAGATTGTCTCACAGTTCCTTCTAATACATGGTGCCTGGTGGGGTTATTTTTTGTTTTGTTTTGTTATTTATTTATTTGAATACAATATTTCTGTCTTCAGGCACACCAGAAGAGGGCATCAGATCCCATTTCAGATGGTTATGAGCCACCATGTGGTTGCTGGGAATTGAACTCAAGACCCCAGGAAGAGCAGTCAGTGCTCTTAACTGCTGAGCCATCTCTCTAGACCCATGCCTGGTATTCTTACTCTTCTTTTATGAACCAAGCAATTGTCCAGAAATTTCTTCAGTAGAAGACAGTTGGTTATCTCTTGGCTCACTTCTGACACTCATTACCCAGAATTAGTATCAGATCAGTGTGCTCCAAGATTGTCCTCCACTTCTATTCTACCATCAACAAGGACAGTGGCAATTTGTGATTCTGACCCCATCAGTAAGTCTGAGGTTCCAGACACCGCCCCTCCCTGCTTGGATTGGATTCCTTTCATGGAAGAGTTCATTGCTGACCTCCTAGCAGTACTTATATCTGTTGGTTTATTATAAAGGCTTTCGTGATCACATTTTCCCATATTTCTGTTCTCCCTGGAGGTTGAGAGTGAATCAGAACCCCAACCTTCCTGATCAAAGTTTTGTCCCTGCTCTGTAGCTGCCTAGGAACCAGTAGTCTCATCCTCCAATCACATTACACGCATGATCCCACTACTCTTGATTCCAAGGGTTTCAGGAACTCGTTACCAGAAAATAAAGACAGAGACAAAATACAAAGTCCAAATGATAAATATTTTCAGTATTGCACAAATGTAACTAGTTATCGATTGGGGGGGTGGGTAGATGGAAAAATAGAAATTAACAGAATAAGCAAAATAAATATCAGATCTTACTTGTGCACCAAGAAGCACAGATAGGGCCAGTGAGGAGGCACAGCAAGAAAAAGGGGCGTGCCACCAAACTCCATGACCTGAGCTCTGTCTCAGGGACCACCATGACTTGAATGAGACAGAAGAGACAGTGAAGGACTGTGGGGTGCTTGCAGTTGGACTGCACTGCTTCTTCACTATGACCTAAACCCACTGACCAGTTTGTTTTCTTATGCAACCCTGGAAAATCTCTCCAGAAGATGGCACTGCCTAATGTGGGCTGGGCTCTTCCATGTCAAGAAAATGACCCCTTCAGACTTCCCTATAAATGTATATTGACTGTGGTTCCCTCTTCTCAGATGACTAACTTGCATTAATTTGATAGCCCAGCCAGGATAACGATGATTGTGGGGTTTGTAACGATATCTCTGGGCCACTAGATCCTGGTATTTTTTAAAGTGGTTACACAGATTATGACAGATTATGTGAGTGTGTGTAATAGCAAATACTCTATATGGTGGCTTGAATAGGTATGGTCCCCATAGACTCATGTATTGAATGCTTGGGCATAGCAGTGGCCCTGTTAGGAGGTGTGGCCTTGTTGGAGAAAGTGAATCACTATGGAGGCAGGTTTGAGGATTGATATATGCTCAAACTATGTCCAGTATGGCACAGTCTTTTCCTTGGTGCCTGCAGATCAAGATGTAGAACTCTCAGCTCCTTCTCCAGCACCATGTCTGCCTGGACCCTGCCATGCTTCCCACCAAGAGAGTACTGTTTTAAACCTATGAAACTATAAGCCAGCCCCTATTAAATGTTGCCTTTGTCACGGTGTCTCTTCACAGCAATGAAACCCTAACTAAAACACTCTAATCCAGATTAGAAGGATACAGCTGAGGGTTGAAAAGAGTCATCATTGTTATCTTCCTTATTTGAGTAGAACCAATTTTCTGAAATTCCAAGACCAGCTATGTGATAAGAGCAGGAGGGAGATAATCTTTTCTCTGATATGAGTGACTCAAGGCAAATAGACTGATTGGAGCTCTTTGAGGGACAGGATTATCTGAATATGGAAGCCAGTCACTTCTGACTCACATGCTTCTGCTGGTATGCCTTGCTGGGCTAGAGAGAGTTTCCCTCACAAGCTCTGTGAAGCTTCTGAGGGCTGGGCTTGTATCATGTTGTCACCTGAGCTACCTATGGTTGACTGGACTGTTCTATATCCATTAGTGACAAGAAAATGGCTCATACATATGGCCCGGACCAATCTGATGCAATGCTTCAGCTGAAGTCCTCTCTTCCCTGAGTGACTCTAGGTCTGTGTCAAGACAGCTGATGCTAACTTGGACAAATAGTTAAGAAAAGGGGGTCAAAGGGATCAGTAACACTAAGGAGGGTTGAACACACCTTAAGAGATCATGTTATTTTATATTTAACTAAAATTACACGTAATACATATAAGTATGCGTGTATACATATATCACTCTCATCTATCTCCATCATCTCCATCTCCTGCATCATCTCCATTTCCATCATCTCTATCACTATATCCAACCCTATAGCTTTGGGGCTGACAATGCTTCCCCTAAGAGCCATCTACCATCTAGCAAACACCCCAGCCCCAGAAATGAGGAACCTCCTTCCAAGTTGTTGGTCAAGGAAGTTCCAGACACCTCTAAAACAATGTAGGCTATTGCTGTTGCCCTTGGTTGGCTCCCAGAGGTTGAAGGTGAGTCCCTATTGCTGGAGACAGCATGTAATTTGGACACGGGACTTGGAATATTGGAGCTGGATCTGACCTGAAGGTCTCCTGTTTGAGGATTAGGTTTCACCGTACCACAAGAAGCTATGTAAGCTTCCAACTAGGGAGGCAATCAGTGGTCACCTATGTGCAACAACAACAACAACAACAGCAGCAACAGCAGCAGCAGCAACAACAGCAACAATATCAACAACAACAGCTACAACAACAACAGCAACAATATCAACAACAACAGCTACAACAACAACAACAGCTACAACAACAGCAACAATATCAACAACAACAGTAATAACAACAGCTACAACAACAACAGCAACAATATCAACAACAACAGCTACAACAACAACAACAGCTACAACAACAGCAACAATATCAACAACAACAGCTACAACAACAGCTACAACAGCAACAATATCAACAACAACAGTAATAACAACAGCTACAACAACAACAGCAACAATATCAACAACAACAGTAATAACAACAGCTACAACAACAACAGCAACAATATCAACAACAACAGTAATAACAACAGCTACAACAACAACAGCAACAATATCAACAACAACAGTAATAACAACAGCTACAACAACAACAGCAACAATATCAACAACAACAGTAATAACAACAGCTACAACAACAACAGCAACAATATCAACAACAACAGCTACAACAACAACAACAACAGCAACAATATCAACAACAGCTACAACAACAGCAACAATATCAACAACAACAGCAACAACAACAGCAGCAGCAACAACATAAATGTGAATAATATTAAATGATTAAAAAAATAAAATCTTTAAAAATATTTTAAAATTTGTTGAAAGAAGAATGCTAGCATTCTAATAGTAATAGACACTATAGGCAAATAGAAATAAAGAAACCAGGGTGGTGATATCTATCTATCTATCTATCTATCTATCTATCTATCTATCTATCTATCTATCTATCCTTCCCTTCCATTGTATTCTTAACATATAAAACTGAAGACCATGAATATCCACAGTTTTTTTTTAAAGAACAAAACATGAAAGTAAGTAATTTGTAAAGATAATATAAATTTCCTTCACGGTGTAAAATGGTAAATGCAGGTTTCTAATACTGGAAGGAGAAGGGAAATTTCTGACACCAGCAGAAGAGGCAAACTTTCGTACAGTTTAGAAGAAATTGCTTAGCAACACTGTGTAACAGCTAAAATGTATTTACCACTTGTTCTAGAAAGAATTTATTCCTGTGTGTAAAAGTTTAGAGGGTGCTTGGCTCGTAAGTTGTTAGGCTGAATAAGAATGGTTGATATTAATGTCCATTAATGAGAAACTGACTTTAAACAATATGGTTCCTTTATACTTGATACTATGAAACTTTTTGCTTATTACTGTCTTGAGAGTTTCATCCAATGATTTGATGGAGTTGATGTTTCCCTCCTCCCAACTCTTTCCAAGAACTGGGATTTTTAAAGTGTTTAAAAGGATAGATACTATAGACTAGTGTGAAATACTATAGATGATATATGCTTCAATAATAAGACAGTTTCCACAGCATGGTACAATTTGGTTGAAAAATTGTATTTATACAATTTTTGAAAATATGTATTTGTACACATGCTATAGGAGACATTTATGTTAAAGCAGGGTTGTGGGTATTATAGCGTGTTTGTTCAATGTGCATATTGATATGCACTGAAGAGTATTCGAACCAGTGACTGTCCTTAATTTAAAAGTTCCATAAGTACAATTAATTTTTTTATTTTATTGTATCTAATGTATTCCTTGATGTTTGTAGTAATAAGTACTTTATTGAGAACTTCACATGCCTGCTGCATTTTCACGCATTAAAGATATAAGGGGAATACACTTTGAACATGTAACAGAAGTAAAAGGTTGGAGGCTCAGAACTTCATTAGAATGCAGTATTCCCCTTAAGGAAGGGAGGAAGCTGTTGGAAGTTTTTAGCTTCATAGACAGAAAGGGAATCGCAGAATCTTTGCGCTCTAACCTTCTCTATCCACCAGAGACACTTATGTAAGTGCCTCACGGAGCTCTGAGGATGGGAAGTTATACAACATCAGTATTCATTAAGATAGGTCACTCACTACAAAACGGGCTCATTTTTCCAATATAAATTTGCAGGGATCGAATGAAGCAAAATCAAAGTTGAGGGAACTCCAGAGTGTGACCTTGAGCCACTGCCTGTGGGCATAGTCTTGTTTCATCAATGTCAAGGAAACAGAGACAACTTGAAAGTCAGTGTGGAGCACCAGTGCATGCAAATTACCTTAGCGTTTCATCCCCCAATGAGAAGTCAAGCTAATTGACGCCTGTCTACTTCACATAGACCTATAATTTCTTTCTTCACATAATGACAGGGACGCCCAACGTGGACTACAAAGTTTTGAGTCTAGAAGGTACTCAAAAGGAAAAGACAGCCATAATTCACAACAGCCCCATACTAACTGACTATGACAGGCCATAGTACTTACAGATGCCAGATTGTCATAGCCATATCCAGAAGGAGAATGCTGAGCAGAATGTCTGTAATGTCTAGTGCTTTTTACTTCAGCAACTCAGTCTTTGTGGATGCCATGGTTAATACATTAACAAGAAAAATTGTGTAGTAGGCAGACACACCAGGTAGATGAGGTGTCAATGAAAGTGAGACTCCCGTGTCACTGCCAGTGGCTTTCTGCAGATCATTCTCTTTCTTTATCTACTAAACCGCTGGTCCACTCCCTCTTTAGGACCTAGATCTTTCCTGTCTGAACGTTTCCACAATCTCTTTGTCAACACCAGCTCTTCTGATCTCATGTCCTTGTATTCTGTAGGACATCCTTATTTTAAAGCAATTTATGTGTGTGTATAGTATGTGTATATATATATATATATATATATATATGCATATATATGATTTAATATTATTCAAGTTTTTAACCTACTAGAATGTATGATCTTTGAAACTATAGCATGATTATTGTTTTATAGATCTCTCGTTTTGAACATACATGGATAATATTTACTGAAGGATGAATGGATGGATGTGCAAATAGACAAACTATCAGGTAATTAGGTTACTAATGGAGTCGGAAAATAATAAAAACAAGTGTGTGAGCAGAATATCTAGATGCCGAGGCAGTGGATGAGGAGCTGTCTTTGAAGCTGAGCGATAAGGTACGAAGGTAGATTTAAATTAATCCTCCAAGGATGAGGAAGGTTTTACTAGTCCACTGATCAATAATACCATTCACAAAAGTGCTCTCGGGAGATGTGAAAGTGCCCTAGGCAGCAAATGACTCGCTAATAGTAAGTATGATACATAATGAACATTGAGCTTCTTTTAATTGACATGCCAGAAAATACTTAAAGTGAATAAAAAGACAGAAAGGGGGAAATCTAAAATGCTGTGAAAATGGATTAAAATGTAGGAAAGAAGAAAAGATAGATTTATCTAGATGCCTTTCTATATTTCTGAGATTACGATTTGATTACATTTTCCCTTCCTTTCCCTCCCCTACCTCCTTTCATTCCCCTCCCCCCTCCCTAACACCTGCAGCCTTCTTCTAAAGCTAATTGGCACCACCTGCATATTGTTAGATACTAATCAATGTTTTCAACAGAAAATGAAATCCTTAGTGGTTTAAGATTTTATTTTTGGACAAAGCAGTCAGGTTATCTTCTAATGATTGAATATGAAGATCTTCGAATGGTGAGAAATGATTTTAAGCCACATGGACAGAATCTAGAATATCTGATACCTTAGAATGAGACCTGTATCATCTCTTCAAGTTAAGTCATGTCTTAAATAACTTTGTTAACTTCCCTTTCTAAAACTCGGAATTATGCTGTCCATTCTGGAAGCAGAAGAAGGGATCATAACTGATATCGAGAGCTCCTCACTGTGGATCCTTCACTAAGTACACACCGGGAAGAATGTGGAGGAAAGACCGAAGGTTGAATATATAGGCTACATTCAGAGGAGTCATTGATATTTATTTCTTAGTTAATTTCTTATTTATCAACAAGATTGGCCTTCAAATCTTAAGGCTATTAGATTACACAGCGTCTAATTTATAAAGATTTTCAAGATCATTTCCATGGTGACTGTGACACTGATGTCATGTCCTTGGCTTTGAGACTCGCCCATCTAACTAGACGAAAGCACAGCAAACGGTGCTGCTGGGAGTCTCAGAGGACCACACATTCCTGAGATCGATGTAATTGCATAGCGTCCCTCTGACTTGGCCTCAGTGAGTCAGTTTCTGTCTTCATCGTGATGGAGAACTCCTACATTTGAATAGTCCCAAGAAGCTTCTTAGTGACCCTGAGGTGAAACTCCGCCTCCTGTTCGCCCCTCCTCCCGTTCACCCTGCCTCCTGTTTACACTGGTTCCTGTTTATTGGACAGAAGCTGGACTAGTTGATTAAAATGTAGCCTTTTGGTGTCCAGTTCCAAATGCCACTTAGAATGGCCTCGGTTTCACTGTCTTATCCAAACCAGGCTGGTGGTAAGGGATAAAATAAGAGGTGTTTTCAATAGTCGAACCCTACCGTACTGTGTACTCAGCGGATATCACCCTATGTAAAACCAATCATTTTGACCCCATTTTGGTGGAGAAGTACATGCTTCTATGAGGATGCTCCCCCACCCACCCACCCACTCTCACCTTGCCGCCTTAGCATTCCCGACTATGCCGGGCATCGGGCATCAGTCCTTCACAGGACCAAGGGCCTCCCCTCCCATTAAGACCATCCTCTGCTACATAGGCAGCTGGAGCTCTCTATGTGTACTCTTTGTTAGTGAATCATATTTTTAAAGGTGCTTTTATAACTCATTAATTTTGTTCTAAGTACAACGTGAAGTGTGTAACTGAGGTGGTCACCCTTAATAATCTCTGAGACTCTATGAAGCAGATCTCAACGAGAACCCCAATTTCCTTTTTGATTATCAATTTATGCATGTACATGCTATGGAGTATGTAAGTGTGGGCGAGTCTATGCCACAGTGAGCTTGTTGAAGTCAGAAGACAACTGTCAGGAGTCAGTTCTCTCCTGCCACCTTGTTTTGAGACAGGGTCTTTATGTTTCTGTTAGTTGCCCTTGTATGGCAGGCTAGCTGGCCCTTGGGCTTCTGGGCAGTTCTTCTCTTTCAAACAAAGCCTACTACCTTGCTGTAGGAGTGAAGGGATTGTAGGTAGATAGTACAGAAGGTCACAAGGATGGTATGTGGGGGATATTACGGGCTAATCCCAGGTACTTTGTTCTAGGATTTATACTCTCACAATTGTGTGTTCCCTTTAAGAACATTATCAAAATTAGCCCTTCTAGTGATGTAGTTAAATTTACAGTTATATATCTTAGTGGAATGTTTGATTGGGATACCTGGAGTTTACTGTGCACTTGGGATTTACAGGCTTAGCTATTAACTCATAGGATGCCAAGCGAAGACACCTGAGACTGTTACCCAGAATGACCGTTATGAGTTTTCACGTTTCAGTCTTCCTGGTCACTAGGATGGGCAGTGGGTAATATTATAACATTAACAGTTATCAGTCAACCCTAGACCAAAATTCAGATCTGTCACTTGCTAACCCTGTAAGCTCATGAGTTCCTTATTTTTGGTTTTCATATTGAACTGTGATTTACTTCATCAGGTTTCATGACCCAACCCACATGAAATCCTTGTTAAGAGCCTAGATTCAGAGCTTATCCCCCAATAAGTGTTCTGTTGAAGATTTGAGAACTAATCATGGGAGAACTATGTTTTAGATATCTCAATACTTGGAAAAACGTGGGTATATTCTTTGTGTGGCTTGATGAATAACACAACTGACAATGTATTTGCTATCCTTATGAAATTCTCTATCAAAATCTTGAGTTGCTGGAGTGTGCTTGCCAAATAAGGTTTGACGTCTTAAAAGGTTTTGGATATATGTGAACAGTCCTAGGTTGAACTCTAATTTTACAAAAGCACCATTTCAAGCTGCCTTTAAATAGAGTGCTGTGTATTCTTATTGGCCACCTCTAGCAGAAGGGCACTACCGATTACAGAACTGTTTCAGATGGAAATATAAGTGACTTAATATGTCTGTCCATCAAACCCCATCTTGAATGTCTACTCATATATTGTGTATATATTGCTTTCATTCCCAATATCAAAAGGTATGAGTCCATATGTCCATGTTCAAAATCAAGGATTTAATTTAAATCACATTTACTATTGACGGTTGACACAGCTTCATGGAGTACAGCTTTTTAATTACCATTTTCTTGAGTTTTACCTCTGTGGTACTTTTGGGATTCATGGTACAGTTTCAAGCCCTTTCTTCCAACCTCCTTCACTTTCCCTCCATATTTCCCTCCCTCCCTCCCTCCCTTCCCTCCCTCCCTCATTCCCTCCCTCCCTTCCTTCTTCCCTCCCTCTTTGTCTTCCTCTTTCCTTCCCTCCATCTCTCCCTCCCTTCCTCCCCTCCTTCTCTCTCTCTCTCTCAGTTCTGTCCTGTCTTGTATAAGATAACCCAGACTGAGCCCATAGCCTCATACACACTAGGGCTAGGCAATCACTTGGCCCCGAGCCATGTCTTCAGCCCTCGAACCATATGTAAAGCATACAAGGGCATTGTCTTCTCAGTTTAACTCATGTCTTTATGTTTTTCTTTATTTAGATTACCATTCCCTGAAGTAAAATAGCTTCTTTTGAAAGTCAGCTAAAAGCTTTTGATTGAAGGATATTTGAATATTTGAGCTGACTGAGTTTTTAGGCAAAATGTTGCATCTGGGAATCTTATGACTCAGTCAAGAGATAGACAAATGAGCCTACAGGATAAATCTGAACTACCAATACTTTTTACAAATAAAGCTTTATTGGAATGGAGCTATGCCATTCATCGACATAGTTTTTGTGGCTGCTTTCACAGTATAACACAGTAGAATAGTCCAGAAAGGTTCAGATTTCATACTGTCTGAAAAAAAATTTACTTTATGTCCCTGTATAGAAAAAAATACATGAGACTGTAACATGATCCAAGAGTGCCAGTGACTTCAAATGTCAACCAGTCATGGTCCCATTAAGTCCCTCCCATCCTTGTCATTCATGGTCTAGCTAAGAGACTGTTTCCCTCACTACACCAGCTCAACACAGATCATTCTTTAATCAGTACTCACACAAAGCATGGCTTCCCAGATGAGTGTGTCAAAGGCACAACTTCCAAAGTGCATAGTCTTAAGAAACATGAGGGGACAGAAGAAATATAGAGTTTAAAACCAGGAGGAATTTTTGGCTAAAGAAAAAAAAAAAGACACACAAGGATTGAGTAGTGTTTTAAGGGAAGACTTTAAGAGAAACTTAAAGAAGGAACTTGTGAATATGTCAATCAAAATCAAGCATTTTCACAGGTGGGAGGCCGTTTCATAACTTTCTTTATTCTTATGTGGTGTGTGTGTGTGTGTGTATGTGTGTGTGTGTGTGTGTGTGAGAGAGAGAGAGAGAGAGAGAGAGAGAGAGAGAGAGAAGAGAGACAAAGAGAGGAGAGAGAAGAGAGACAAAGAAAGAGAGGAGAGAGGAGAGAGAGAAGAGAGACAAAGACAGAGAGAGAGAGAGAGAGAGAGAGAGAGAGAGAGAGAGAGAGAGAGAGAGAGAGAACTGAGAACCTTGAGGAGTTGATTCTCTCCATCTGCTTCATTGGTTCCAGGGATTGGACTTAGGTTAACAGGCATGTGCAGCAAGTGCCTTTAGCTGCTGAGCCATCTCGAGTCCCAATATTGGATGTCAAATGTCTTCTAAAGGTCCACACTAGGATGTAACAGAACACTTAAGAGACAGAAAAGGGAGCTGAGTCAACAGAGTGCTCCCTTAAAGGAGACACTGGGGTCTAGACCTTCTTCATGCTGTTCTTCCTTCTTGGTTCTCAGGAGGTGAGCACCTTCCACTACCTTAGGTTCCTCTGTCTGATTTCCTGTGTATCCCAGACCCAAAAGAAACAGGGTCAAGCAACCATGGAGGAAATAATTTAAAACTATGCACCCCAACACACCTTTCTCTTCTGAAAGCTGGTGATTCCAGCTTTTGTCACAGTAAAGAAAAGTTGAAAAAATACAGGGGGTTCCTGTTTCTTTTTCCCCTTCATCTTTCTGGCTCCATTGTGTATCTCCACTGTATCATAGTAGGTTCATGAGAATTGGAATCTTTTTCTATTATACTAGCCCCTGTGCCAAATAGTGAACATTCAGTCAACAATTGTTAGATAGACTGTACCCTAAAACCAAACAAAGGTGTGATGGGCTATAGAAGAGAGGACAGTCAAAATTACTGGAGGTGTTCTCTGTGGTGAACCCCCCTTTGACTATCTGATATATTAACCACAGAAGGTCACCAATATGTGGTAGAGAAAAAAACTAAGGAGTTAACATGGAGAGATTTCTATAGGGCCAACTTTTATGACAATCCTCAGTGTGAGGTATGGAGGGGGGGCTGCAGTTTCCCCCAATTTGCATTAATCACCGATACTTGATTATAAACCAAAATACAAACAACAAAAAGGTTTGTTAGGTTACATAAAAAAGAAATTTGCTAATAACATTTGGACAGAATTATTTTCATTTTCTCCTTTCTATGGATTTGTAAATGCTGGTATCATTATTGTCTTGTGTAGACTGGAATCTTCTTGGGTAAATTGATATTAATCCTAACTAGACCTCCACAACCAGAAAACCTAGTTTTCTTTACAAGAGTCTTCCTTCGAAGCAAGCCTTTCCAGTTCCTACTGGAATGGGCATCTCTGTATTCCAGGCTCCCCCCTGTCCTGTCAGGATCACACCTATAGCTGGAACTGGCATTTCTGTATCCCAGGCTCCCTCCTGTCTTGTCAGGATCGCACCTATAGCTGGAACTGGCATCTCTGTATCCCGGGCTCCCTCCTGTCCTGTCAGGATTGCACCTATAGCTGGAACTGGCATCTCTGTATCCCGGGCTCCCTCCTGTCCTGTCAGGATTGCACCTATAGCTGGAACTGGCATCTCTGTATCCCAGGCTCCCTCCTGTCCTGTCAGGATTGCACCTATAGCTGGAACTGGCATCTCTGTATCCCAGGCTCCCTCCTGTCCTGTCAGGATTGCACCTATAGCTGGAACTGGCATCTCTGTATCCCAGGCTCCCTCCTGTCCTGTCAGAATCACACCTATAGCTGAAACTGGCATCTCTGTATCCCAGGCTCCCCCCTGTCCTGTCAGGATTGCACCTATAGCTGGAACTGGCATCTCTGTATCCCAGGCTCCCTCCTGTCCTGTCAGGATTGCACCTATAGCTGGAACTGGCATCTCTGTATCCCAGGCTCCCTCCTGTCCTGTCAGGATTGCACCTATAGCTGGAACTGGCATCTCTGTATCCCAGGCTCCCCCCTGTCCTGTCAGGATTGCACCTATAGCTTTCTTCACCTGTTTTCTTCCCCCCTTTCATCAGCTCTCACAAGGTTTTCTGGTTATTTCTTTGATGAAGATCTGCAAGGACCCCCATTCCTTTGACATCAACACCCAGGGTACTTACCTAGGATGTTGTCCCTGGTGTCACCCTTCCTGCTCTACGATTGTCTTTCTATACCACTCCTTTCCTGATCTCTGAAATCTGAACTCTAGGCACACTGGGTCATTTACTTGAAGATTCCCAGCATCTTTGTCCATCTGTGTTGTCTAAATATAAGATCTGACAACATTAACATATTCTTAAAAGAAAAGAAGCTCATGTAGCCCATGGTTCTGGAGGCTAGAAAGTCCAAGGGCACAGAAACAGCATGCAGTGACAAAGCAAGCAGGGACAATTAAAAGAGGCAAATCACAGCCTTGCATTGCGTTTTTAGTCTGCTGACTTAGGCCCAAACCTGCCCCTGGGGCAAAGCTATTAATTTCACTTATGGGGCTAATTACTTCTCTGCAGAAGTTCTGGAGTCATCAGTTCAGGGCAGTGATGGGAATCACGCTCAGGCTTTAGCTTCTGCCCCACAGAGGATCCCGCAGTCCCTGAATCTCAGGGCATGACCGCTGTGGTATGGGCTCTAACCCACCTGCTGAGTGAACTTCTGGGAGTCATGTTCGGTGATATCAGTATATCAGGTTTTCTGTATAAGTCTCACCAGAGATTCTGAAATAAAACTGAAGCTTGATTTTCAAAGTTTATTTCCCTGCTCTGGTCTGGGAGGATTCTATGAAGGGGCCCACTGGGACATGAGTTGTGGGGTCCATTTGAGGCTGAGGCAGATCGGCCCGCCTCTTTCCAGCTCTGAAGCCCTTTTGTCTGTTGGCTAAGAGTAGTCACTTTAGCCCAGTTAGAGAGAGAAAAAGGTGTCCCTCAGCATCCCTGAAGGCTTAGTCTATTTGGGTTCACTTTGTCTCATCATGTGCAGGAAACTATTGCTTAAAGCTGTACAAGTAGGCAAGGCTGGAGCCAGAGAGACAGCTCAGCCAGTAAAGGGCTTGTCATACAATCATAAAGACCCGAGTTGGATCGGCAGCTCAAATCTCAACATGCTTAGCTATCAGGGAGATGCCAATGAAAAGCCTTTGAGCAAGATGGCTACATAAACGTAGAAAATATCACCTTATGACAAAGACGTGGATTTACTAGGAGTGCACAATTTTAAACATACGTGAGCACAACGGTGGAAAGAAATACATTTACAGAAAATATTAATATATGCTACATGTAGATTTTTATATATGAGAAATAACAATATAAAAGCAATATAGATTATAGAAAATGATACTGGGGTAAAATTAGAAACCAATAAGGGGACATTTGGGAAAGTCACAAGTAGATGGAAAATAAAGAATGTTCTATTGAATGATCAATGCAGCAAATAAAAAACTTGCGAAGAATTTTTTTAAAAAACATCTTGAGATAAGTGCAGATAGAAACACAATGTACAGCAGCAACTCGTGAGCTGCAGGAAAGAAGGGGAAGGGAGGAGGAAGAAAGAGGAGAGAAGAAGGAGGAAGAGGAAGAGGAAGAGGAGGAGGAGGAAAAGGAGAAGGAGAAGAGAAACATCAGTTTAGTTTACCTAGATTCATAAGCAAAATCAAAAATGGAAGGAGATGTGACAATTACACTATGAAAATTTAAAGGGCCATAGAGAGTACATAACACAAAGACTGCACACCTGAAGCTGGTCAGCCTAGAGCAGCAGATAAACTCTTGGACACACGATCCATCAAGACCAAACTGAGACTAGAAATCTAAATGGGTCAATTATGAGCAAGGGAGTTGAATCAATTATAGAACTTTTTAAAAAAATCAATGAAAACCCCAGAAACAGAGGAACCCACAGTTTAAAAAACCCAGTAAACATTTATAGAAACCATGGCACTCCTCATATTCTTCTTTAAAAAAAACAAACAGAAAAAGAGCGCTATGGATTCGGTGTATAAGCCTGGCATTGGCCCTATGCTAAAACGAGGCTGCAGAGCAATGAGGACAAAGACATTGATCAATAAGTCTAGCAAAAGCAGACTTTTAAAATCCCCAACATGGTGTCAAAATACATCTAACATCACATGGAAAAGAACATTAATTCTCCCTTTCTTTAGAAAACAAAAAAGGCAAATAAATCAACCAGAATTAAGTAAATAAATAAATAGTTAAAAACCTATACACACATAGAGGGGAAAAAAAAAAAGAAAAGAAACCAAAACCAAAAGAAGTTGTGGACTTGGAGGCATGGGGAGGTGATGAGGGGATCTGGAAGGAGACGAGGGGCAGGAATTATGGTCGGAATATAGTGTATAAAAAATATTTACAATAAAAATAAAACAAAAATGCAAGAAAAAGGAAATGGGGCAAGAGATCCTTTGCGACGAGTGAGCACATTTACTCGTTAGATTCAAGGGTTCTTTACGGTGTGTTAACAAATATGATGTGCCAGATTAACAGGACGAAGAAAATATGTGTATCCTGTTAGATCTCGTAAATATTTTAAAAATACATTTTTAAATCCTCAACGAATTGAGTTTAGAAGAATTAACTTCAATACAATAAAGGGTGTGCCCAATAAACCCCATTCCCGACTTATTCAAAGGAGTTAAGAAATGTTTCTCTCGTGAAGTCCAGAACGAGATTCTATGGTCGCCGCTTCTTTTCAATATAGATGTCCTAGTTTCATATTTGTCGCTCTGATTAAATATACTGACAAAAGCAACTTGGGGCAGAAGGGCCTACGGTTCCAGGCTATAGTCCATTGTTGCAGGGAAACCACGCAGGCGCGTACAGCAACAGATGCACAGTTAAAATCAGAGAGAAACTGAACAGAGACCCTTGCTGGTTGGCTTACCCTCAGCTAGCTCCTCCCCATTTACACTGAACATCCCTGCCTAGGGTACCATGGGCTGGGTCTGCTACATCGGTCAACAATCAGCACAGTCCCCACAGGCAAACCTGGTGGAGACAATCCTCATGTAAGTCTTCCCTTCTAGGTGATTTTAGGTTGTGTTAAGCTGAGAGTTAAAAATCAACTGACACAACAGCATTAAAGATCATCACTAGAGTAATTAACTGAGGGGGAAAAAAAACATGTAAAGGACTCCAGAAAAGAAAGAAAGATGGAATTGTCAGTTTGCTGACACAATGACCTTATGCATAGGAAACTGTAGCGATGCCATATAAAAGCCTGTTTGAACAAATAAAGATGCAGTCAAACTTCAGAATATGAAATCAACACACAAAAATAAGTAATGTGCTCCTCCCTTCCTTCTTCTTCTCTCTTGTCTCCTGTTCACACTTTCTTCTCCCCCACTTTTCCTTCTCTTTGATTTGGGGTCTTTTTGTTCAGCCCAAGCAGACCTCCAACTAGTGGTGTGTTCGTACCTAACTTCTCAGTAATGCTTCTTCACACCAACAGTCTAGAAAGGGTCAATGAGATCAACAGTATTCCCAATAGCGTCAGAAAAATTCCTAGGGCTAAATTTAATAAAAGAAATGAAAGATATGTCCCATAGACCGAAAACTATAGAGCAACGATAAAAAAATTGAAGAGGGCGGAAATGGAAAAGTATAAGTGTTCACATATACGGCGAACTGACGTTGCTAAAATGGGCGAGCTACTCAAAGCAGTCTACAGATAGATTGTTATTGCTGTCAAAACTTGGTTCTACTGGGGAGTATGTTTGCTGGGATGGCTCAGCTGGGAAAGTGCTTGCTGCACTAGCATCAAGACCCACGTTTGAACGTCAGCACCCGTATGAAAAGCTAGCTGTGGTGTTGCCTGTTTTAGTTCCAGCACTGGGGAGGAGTGACCACTGGTGGATCCCCGGGGGTCACGGGGGTCACTGGCCGGTCAATGTAGCCTAATTGCCAAACCCAGGTCCCAGTAACAGACTCACTCAAAACAAATGGCTCCTGGGGAATGACACATGAGGGTGTTCCCTGTAGTTTGCTCATTTGTTTTCTTATAGTGTCCAGGATGACCTGCTCAGCGATAGCACATTTCACAGTGGGATGGGCACTCCTGCACCATCAATCAGAACAATGAACCACAGGCTTGCCCATAGGTCAGTCTTATGGGAACATTTTCTTAATGGAGGCTCCCTATCCCAAAATGACTCTAGCTGGTGTTACATTGATGTAAAATTAGCCAGTACACATCCTAAAGCTGTCTTTCCCATAAGTAGATTTTTTTTAGATTTATATGGAGCCACATGAGAATTTAATTAGCTAAGACAATCTGAAGCAAAAGAGAATAAAGTGTTCAGAAGTGTTTCAATAAGTCACTTCAAAGCCTATTGTAAAATCATAAATATATATATATATATATATATATATATATATATATATATATATAGACACTGACCATAGATCAGGACAGATCTCAAAATAAACTCACATATCCACGGTCAATTGAGTTTTGTGAAAGTTGCCCAGACTGCCCAGTGGAGAAACAGGAAGACCTGTCTCTTTAATAAATGATGTTGGGGAAACTATATACCCACAGGCAAAAGAATGGAATTAGAAAGTTATCTCATATCATACTTTAAAAGCCAGCTCAAAATGGATTAAATGATTAAATTTGAGACCGCAAATGATTTTTAAAATATTAGAAGAAAACATAAGGGGAATATACTTTATGACTTTGATCTGGCCAAAGTCTTTCCAAATAGACCCCAAAGCATAGACAGAAATAGCAAAATAGCCAAATGGGGCTGTATAACTGAAACACTCCCACAGACCCAAAGGAATCGTCCAGGGAGTGACGAGCACAAAGGGGGAGAGAGCCCACAGGCTACGCGCTTGGCAGGTGAAATTCAAACAGCGTAATAAAAAGTAAACAACCTGATTTTAAAATGTGCAAAAGATAGGGATAGACACTTCTCAAATGATGACATACAAACCAGATATGGTAGTATGTGACCATAACCCCAGCAGCTGGGAGGCCAAGGCAAAAAAGAGTTCAAGGTCAGTCTGGACTCCACAGAGAACTCGAGACCTGACTGAGATCCTTTTCCAAAAAACAAAGGCATGTGAATAGCCAAGGGGAGTGTGTACAAATGCTCAAAAGTATTAATTATTTTAAAATTCAAGGAAATTAGGTATCACTATTCTAACTAAAATAGTTATTATAAAAAAGACAAAAAGTATTAAAGACCAGGCCTATTGTGGAGCGGCAGTCGCCGTTAACCACTGAGTCATTTTTCCAGCCCCAGAGCTTCATATTTTTAGAGAAAATGAAATTTGAAATAATTTAAAATATATATGTGGGATATACATGAAGTAGTATATGGAAAGAAAGATAAAAATCAAATGGTCCCTCTCATATGTTGAGTCTGTGTATACATAGTTAATCTGGATTTTAAAGTCAAACAAACCAAACACTCAGAGTCACAACATAAAAGTTACATTTGGAGGAAGGGACGTGCACACAGACATGACAGAAGAACATTTATTCCTCAGACTGGGACAAAAGTAGATTAGCCCAGTGGGTGGAGCCCTACCCCATCAATCACTAATTAAGAACATGTCCTACAGGCTGGCCTACAGTTCTACTTTATGGATGCATTTTATTAATTTTGGCTCCCTCCTCTCAACTGAATCCAGCTTGTGCCAAGTTGATATAAAGCAAGTGAAAACAGTGTGTGTGTGTGTGAATGTATCTGTATGTATGTGTGTATATGTGTGCTTGTGTGTAGGTGTGTGTGTCTGTGTGTGCATGTGTGTACCTATACGTATGTGTATATATGTGTGTTTGTATAGATATAGGTGTCTGTGTGTATGTATGTGTGTGTGCTTTTTGCTCACAAAATACTTTAACGATACCAGGTTCAAAGTTCAGGAATGATTACTTAGAAGCATATATTAACTCTAATGTATAAAGGAAAGAAAACTGAAATGTTGAGAATATGATGTGACAGCTTGATCTATGGTGGCCCCTGAATTCATACTAAAGGAGACAGAAGCAGCAAGTGGCACTGGAACAGTGCATGACTTCCCAGCAGGCTTATCTATTTGTCAAATATCAAAGAAAAATAAAGGATATTACTGATAATTTTGATTTGATAAGCCAGAATTTGGATGTATACATTGGGCACTACATATTCATAGGAAGTACATAAAAGAATAAGCTAATCTTTGCCTAAAATCAAAGTGAGATTTCTACATTAGTGAAACCAAGTTTATAAAAGTCAGTTAAAATGTACCTACAAACTTATGTCATAAAGTCTACCCTAAACCACTTAAGATAAGTGCAGATGTTCCTTAGGGGTGTGTTTCCAAGTACTTCCAATGCTTGGCCAACAAGAAGTCAAAATTGAAGCCACTTTGTTTAAAATGAGTAAGGTCAGTATTAAATCCAAACTTTGCTTTTGTTTCCCACCATGCCATGTGCATTAGAGAAGAAACAGGCACAGGTGACTAAGGCTAAAAGAGGGTGCTCTTAACCACTGAGCCATCTCTCCAGCTAAAAGAGCTTTACATTTTATTTTTTAAAGAAACCTTTTAGATGTGTTTATTTTTATTTTATGAGTAGTTTGTCTACTTACATGTATATTGTGTACCACATGCATATCTGATGCCCGTGGAAGTCAGAAGAGGCTGTCAGGTCTTCTAGAACTGGAATTTAGGATGGTTATAAACCACAAGGTGAGCGCTGGGATCTGGACCTGGATCCTCTGCAAGAGCAACAGTTGCTGTTAACTACTGAGTCATCCCTCCAGCTCTGGAGCTTCATATTTTCAGAGAAAAACAAAATTTAAAATAATGTAATTACAATTGTGCATTATAAAGATAGAGCTGACTGACTTCATGCAAACACATGGGATTTGTTTGGTTAGACTGAAACTGAAACCCACAATAGGGGATATAGAATGCTCACAAAAATCCAGCCAAGCAGGTGCATTTGTCACTGCCACCAGGACAAATGAGGGCAAGTCGAAAACATTTTTGCAAATGACCTGTGCAGGGTGGAGGGCAGAGGAGAACAAGCAGCAAAGATAAAAAGCGCTGGGGGCTATTTGTGGACTTTTTTTCTCTTACCAGATACCTACTGGGTCAGGAGTGAGACAATGGGACATGGCCAGGATTCTGTGGCCTCATTTCTGACAGAGCTGGGAGAAAGGAGACAGCGGGAGACCAGCTTCTTAATGACCTCATTGTAAATCCATTTGTTATAGAAAGGCCAATCTGTTTAATTTGTGTCTATTCGATGAGCTGGGTAATTACCAGCTCATCCCTGTGAGTGATCAGATGTATAGTATAAGCTGGAAACTTGCCAATTCTTGCCCAATAGAGAGGTGGTTAAAACCTTTAATGTCATAAATGTCTAATAAATAGTATATACCTCATAAGTGAAGGCTTAGCTTGAATATTAGTCAGGGGAGCAGTTTACTTCATGTTTGGACTCATACAACTTCTAAGTCGGTGAATACTAGTGTGTTTGCGTGAAGTGTGGCTTATTCATATTCGTGAGATTATCACTTTAGGTGGACCAACAAAGAGGCCTCTAGTTTATTATCTGAGGATTATCGGAAAAATTGGCTTTGATCAATTAAGTGAGTGAGGAATTCAGTAAGTTAAAGGATTTGTTTTCTCTTGGAGGATATATAATTTGACTGGTGAATGTGGCCTGGAGAGGGGCAATTGTTGACCCTAAGTTAAAATCTCAAACAAAAAGTTTTGTTATAATTTCTTTCTCCCCATCCCCTCTTGACACGGGATCATGGAGGTCTCTAATAGAAGTTCAAGCAGCACTAGAAAGAAACGATGATTTGTTATCATTAGAGACATATGTGTTTATTTGTGGGGCCATGAAAGGGTGGCTTGGGTTTTGGTAGAAGCGCTGGCGAGAACTAGCCGGGAGACCAAACAGGTGTCCATGCCTGTAAGGGATAGCATATATCTCGCTGTGCTCCCAGAACCCGGGGTCCTGACACATGGAGAAGATCTCCATTGGTCAGCGCCTTGCAGTCACGTAGGGCAATGTCCCTACCAACCCCTCCACAGGTAGAGGGTGGGACTACAGGCCTCAGGCTCTAGAGAGATTTCCATATTAATTAATGAGATACCTAAAGGCCAGAAGGTGTAGCCAATTATGTATTTCTTTCCCAGACCCTCTTCCCTCCCTATTTAAGTCAGGTCTGCCCTGACCTAAGTGGGGGTGCATCCAGATCCATCTACCATCCTCTATGAAAATAAAGCCTTTTGGAACCCTGGACTTCCTCATGTCTTTTGGGGCCCGCCATGAGGAAACGGAGGCCTTTAATGAGCCGCTGTAGCCCAGCCTCAGCTGCTGTGCCTAACTTTCTGCCTGGAGGACCTTTCTATATTCCAGGCATGGGGACTGCCTCTTCAAGTAAGCTGAGTCTCTCCCATGGGGCACCACCTGAGCTCTCCCTCTCACCCTTCTCGGCTGCAGGCTGGTCCAGCCCACATGCCTGCAGTCTCAACTCTTCTGGGGCTTTCAGCAGTGCCTGAGTCCAGGAGTCTGAGACAAGTCAATCCCCGCAAGCCTTCTTGTCCCGGGATCCCCATCCAAGAGCTCTGCCCCCGTAGGACCTGAGACTGAGATCTCCCTGCACGCCTCTCCACACTTGGGCGGGCTCAGTCAAATTCCATGTGCTTTTTGCCTCTCTGATCTGTGGCAGATACACGGGAACCACAAAACAGCCCAACAGGATCCAGACGCCCACGCTCACACGCAAGCTAATCATTCCCCGCATTTATTACACATGTGTGCACCACATGTGTTCACTGCCAGGAGAGGCCAGAAGAGGGCGTCAGATCCCCTGGTACTGGCATTAATCTGATGGTTGTGAACCACCTAATGTGGTACTGGAAACTGAACCCAGGTCTCTGGAAGAACAGCAAGTTCTCCTAACTTCAGAGCCACCTCTCCAGTTTATCAGCTTCTATCTTCGAGTGGCATACAGAACTTCACAAGCCAATTCACTTTAGACTCCTTTGTTGTCCCTGACTGAGGGCTAAAAGGGTGGACTATGAGCTTAAGAACTGAAATTCAAATTATGTTAAGATAAATGGTCCCCTGTACAGATAGGTATATTGATTGGGCGATCTCACATTGAAGTTGAGTTCACGAATTGGATGCCAATCAGTGGAAAATCCCTGAAGGGGTGGGACCTTCCTAGAGGGAACAGCAAGATTGGAGGTCACACTTGCTTGACATCTTTCGATGGGTAGATGGACTTAGCAATGGGTAATTTCATCAGTCTCCTTCACACAGCTATCATCAAGTCATCTCTCCTCTTGCCAGCAAACTAGAGACATCACAGGGCATCTGACACTGACATCACAGGACACTTCATGCTGACATCACAGGACACCTCACGCTGACATCACAGGACGTCTCAGGATATCTCACAATGACATCACAGTATGGGGAACCAACAGAAGGCGGCTATCATCCTTGCAGCCATCTTGAGCCATATACCCTGACAAGAGATTTGTTTACAATAGCCTACAACAGCTGAGCACACTCTGATAACATCTTGTTTTAGATACCCAGGATTTTCCCTTGGGTGTGTGAGACTTAAAGGTGTGATTTAGAGCTGAGACTTAAAGGTGTGACTTAAAGGCGTGGCTTAGAAGTGAGACATATAAAAGGTGAGAGGCAGACAGAAGAAATTATTAAACACTTGTACTCGAGACAGGCACTTGGAAGAGAACTTGGAACTGGGAAAGAGACTAGCTACTTGGAACAGAGATTAGGACTTGAGATTTATTACAGAGGAAGTAGGAATTAGGACCTGAGACTTGGTACTAGGAACTAGGGACTTGGAAAGAGAGAAGAAGAGAGACTGAAGAATAAACGGTATTGAATCACACTCTGTCTGGTCTCCATTCTTTGAGTCCATCCTCACTCTCTCTCTTGCTGAACACAGACCCACGGACCGGAGCAGCTTGGGGCAGTGCGGGTTCAAACATTGATAGAGCGGTCCTCGACATTTTGGCCCCCAAGCTTGGGGCAGTGCGGTTCTCAACATCACAGTGACTTTTTTTTTTTTTTTTTATCTGTCTGTAGATTGGTGTTCAGATGAAACTAGAAACACCAGGGCATTAATTTCTGACAAATCCACGACAGATTCTTCCTCTATCACATCAACTCTCTTTGGAGATGCCCAAGCATTACACACCTCATTACCCCCAGAAAATGCAAACACCATTTTGGGAAAGCCAGAGTCCCTCCTTCTCTTCTTGTATTATTTCCAAACCAGTGTTATCCTCCCTCTGTTTTAAGATATATCCCTCTGCAAGGAGAAAGAACAGTATGAACGTCACTTAGCTTAGGAGGCTTTCGGAGAAGGACCACGTGTACCCTCCTCTTTTTAACAGTTCATTCGACTTCCTTCATGACACTGACAACATGGAACAAGATGGCAGTGTAGCTCCAGCCCTGGACTTTCTGGTTTCAGAAGGCCTCATACGTCATCCAAGTCTAAACTGTGTATCAGTTACTTTATGTCTCTGTGATCAAACACAACAAATATATCTTAAGGTGGAATTGGTTTTTTTTTTTACCTCTTGGTTTCAGAAGGAATTCAGTCCACCATGACAGGGGAGACAGGGTAGAGAGGCTGCAGCTATGGGGGATAGTAGGTGGAGTAAGAAACAGAACAGGCCAGTTGCTGGAGGGCATAACTCTCAAAGGCCCATCCCTAGTGGCCTGACACCATCAGTCATGCCTCACCTCCTACAGGATCTATAGCCTTCAAAATAGCAAAGACTGGGGACCCAGAAGTGAGGACATGAATCTATGGCGGGCGGGGGGTGGGGGGAGCATTTGAGATTCAAATCATAACACTAGACTTTTCTTTATGTAAGAGATTTCAGAAGCAAAGTCCCATTCAACACTGACAAGGCCAAGAAGGGTACCGTTACATAAACAAGAATGAGATTTCCACTGACAAGAAAATACCACCTGTGGGAGTAACCCCAAAGGAGGACATATTTTATAGGTCAAGTACATTCCAAACGAGAGTCACAAAACATGTAAAGATTATCAGGGGTCCTGAGAGCTTCTTCTAACCTGTAACCTCTACTCCCAGTGACTAATGTCCATAACCTCATTGTAATTATTCTTATTAAACAAGCTTTGAAAAAAAGTCACTGAAGTCTTAATTACTTTTTAGCTTCAAATTGAGGTTGGTTCCCTCAATTTTGGCATTTACTGGTTATCAGTAAGAAGTTTCTGAGCAGGTGAGGACCTCTTAGAGAGAGGGAGGGGATCAGTATTGGTAGCCACTAGTTCTTGATCCTTCTGAAATTTTCTACCGCCTTATAGGTCTTTTAAATTCTATATCTACTATCTCCTTAGGTTCAGCCCAATGAGCTGTCTTTCTGTCTCAGTCTATCTACTTGGCCTAAATGTTTTTACTCTGTGGAATGTAAAAACTATCATCAACTGGAATTCTTTCACTGGTAGGACACACATCTACCTTTTATGTACACTGACTGGCACTTTGACCCATTCCTACATATTCTATTTTGGCTTCTACTATTTTAGTGTTCATGGCTATTTCCTGGAAAAAGTGAGACTATTCTAATTTTGCATATATTTATACAACAGGAGACTAAGATAATTAAAATAAGAAACAGCCTTCATAGCTTTTTCAGCATTATGCTTACATGTTTTTTCATTTATTGAAAATATTCTTTTCTCACATAATATATCGTGATTAATGTTCCACTCTCTCTACTTCTCCCAGTTCCTCCTCACCTCCCCTTCTATCCCCATCCACTTCTTTTCTGTTTCTCATCAGAAATGACCAGTCTTTTAAGATATAACAACCAAACATGACAAAATAAAATATACTAAGATAAAACAAAACACATCATACTGAAGTTAGACACAGCCAACCAACAGGAGGAAAAGAGCCCAAGAGAAGGTACAAAAATCAGAGACCCATGCATTTAAAAACACTCAGGAATCACATAAAAACACTAATCTGGAAGCCATAATATATAGACAGGTGACCTGGTACAGATTTTTGCAGGCCATGTGCATGTTGTTTTGGTCTCTGAGAGTTCACAGGGGTCATGCTCGGTTGATTCAGAGGGTCTTGTTCTTCTGGTACCCTCCATCCCTTCTGGCTTTAACTTTTTGCCTCCTCTTCCATGGGGGTTCCCTGAGCTCTGAGAAGAGAGATTTGATGGAGACATTTCATTTAGTGCTATGTGCATCAAGGTTTCTCTGCTTGTTTTCTGTCTGTCTGTCTGTCTGTCTGTCTGTCTGTCTGTCTGTCTGTCTCTCACTCGCTTGCTCACTCACTCACATTTCTAAAAGCACTTTTTCCAAATGCATTGCAATTCTTGTTTGCAATACATAGAACCTCTCCTTTATTTGGACAAAGAACCAGACTTGTGGGGACTGTATTCTACTACATCCTCCTAACCTGTTGGAAGTGGTGAGTTCAAGTTCTCTATTCCCTTTTTAAATGTATTTTATTGTTTGTGTCTGTGTTCCCTGTGGAGCCCATAGGAGAGCTGGATACTCCACCTGTAGCTGGAGTTACAGGGGGCTGTGAGCCTCACAGCACAAGTGCTGGGCACTGAATTCTGTTCCTCTGCAGGAGCAGCATGTGCCATTAACCACTGAGCTGTCTTTGTTGCCTGCAAGTATTAGAACAGTAAACATTTAAATGCAGAAGAGAGGATTTCTTTCCTTCCGCTCAGTGTACAAAGGAGAAGAGAACCATACCCATCATTCAGTGGCATGTATCTCCTGCCACTGCTGACAAGCTGGATGCCCCTATTGTTTGGTTGTCAAACAGAGCCCAAAGACTCATGTGGTAGTGACCTGATCCCCATGGTGGTGGTGTTGGAAGACATTGTGGATGTCTAAGACATGGAGTTTATTGGGTGGCCATGGAGTGTGATGGATGGTGTGAGCCACACTCTTTCCTTCCTCCCCCCTTTCTCTTCCTATTCCCATCCTCCTTTCTGTGATATGAGCTCATCCCTCTGCTGTGTTCACTCACTACATTGCTCAACACTGGTCTAGCCAATGTGCCCTTCTGCTCATTGATTCAAACCTTAAGAACTATGAACCATAATGAACTGTGTTATATTGATGCATAGGTGACTAATAAGGATGCTTTGAAGGTTAAGACATTTCCATTTGAAAAAGTCATGATCGACTATGGAAAAAAATAACTAATGAAACCTTTGGATGGTGATTTGAATGTGATTGGGTATCATTCTTCAGATACTTGTTTGAACTGAAAAGTCAGAAGAAGTAAATTTTGAGCCTCAAAGAACTTACTGTTAGTGCGACCACTGTGACTAGTGCACTGCTCATCTGTGGAGTAGCATCATGGATTGTGGGGATTAAGAGTCATTGGCTTCTTTCTTTCTTTTTATTTTTAAATATGTTTTTATTGGATATTTTATTTATTTACATTTCAAATGTTATCCACTTTCCTGGCTTCTGCTCTGGAAATTCCCCTCTCCAACCCTCTCTTCCCCTGCTTCTATAAGGGTACTCCCCACCCATGCACCCACCCCCACTTCCCTGCTCTGGCATGCCCCTACACTGAGGCATTGAGCCTTTTCAGGACTAAGGGCTATTTCTCCCATTGATGTCCGACAAGGCCATCCTCTTCTGCATATGCAGCTGGAGCCTTAACCAGCTACTTTATGTGGTTGCAGTCAACTATTTAGTTCTGTGCCTCTCCACGAGGAAGGCTTATCATTCTAATTTGTTTTAGTTTTGGCAATTGTATGACTTGTATTTCTCAATAAATTATGAGGACTACTGAGACATGTGTCAGTTCCAAGAAGAAGTTTCATAGCTAGAGGGTAGTGTTGAGTTCTTTTCCCTACAATTCTCCAATCATGAGAGCCTGTGACAAGAATTGAATCTCTAGTGACTACTAGGAGCAAGGAGGTCCAATGTGACACACACAAACTCAAATCCTTCTTGTTTTGAAGCTATGGAGATTTGTGGGTATTTTCTCATGAATCTATGGTAATAATCTTAAAGGTTTTTAAAAGGCTATAATGGAATAGTTTATCACTTAAAAAAATAACAGTATATTGTGCTTATTACAATTGTAGGGTAAGGGCCACCAATAAAAGACCCAAAATGTTTTAGTTTTAGTCTCAAGTATAAGTATAGAATTATATTCTATTGATATGCTCAGAATAGTACACTTGACATGTAAAAACTCAATATATTTATTTCATCTGAAGCAGTGGTTTTTAACCTATGGGTCACAACCCTTTGGGGGGTTAGTGACCTTTTCACAGGGGTTGCCTAAGTCCATCAGAGAACTCAGATATTTACAGCATGATTTATAACAGTAGCAAAACCACAGTTACGAAGTTGCAACAAAGTAATTTTATGGTTTGGGGGTCAGCACAAAGGTCTCAATATTAGGAAGCTTGAGATCCACTGCTCTAGAGTAACAAGTTAAATAGTATTCATCCAGATGTTCCATTCTCATCCATCAGTTGTTCATTCTTCACCTGTTAGAGGTCAACTTAGAAGCAAATCTCCGAAAAGTAAACTCCCAAATCTCCCTTAGCCACCTTTGCTTTGAAAACAAGTTTTCATCTTTTTTAAAAAATATTCTGGTGAATTTAATTTATTTGACTCCACTACTCCAGTATTCCTATTTACATAATTTCTATAATTAAAGTAATAACTATTATAATAGTAGTTTAAATATCACTTGTGATATGCCAAATCATATGGTTGTGGTCTCAATGAAGTCTCTGATGTGACAGAAAATTAATATTGGTAGTTTCAGTTAATGAATCATTGTAGCAAATGTACCACTTGTTGCACAGAGAAAATGTCAAATAAATATCAGCTGAATTTAATTGGGCTGCATTAGATTATAATTCTAAAATCTTTTTGAAACTAGTACTTCTATAATCAGTGCAGTTTAGAACTTATTATTCTTTTCCTCTTCACTGTAAAGGATGGATTATTCAGAGTTTATGTATTTTTGATGCTGCTTATTGTGAATTGCATGCCGTTGCGTATCTACCTGATCCTAGCTTTTGGTGTAGAAAAAGGTTCTCAAGGTATAGGGATTATCTGCTGCTTTACTTATTGGGATGAAAGCTATACACTATGAGCTCTGGGGTTTGGTCCTCTGAAGTGATTTGGAAGGTCTCAGTCTCATTTGCTTTTTATCATTTATCAGTGTCTTCAGGTGATCCGCATAGGTCCTCTGTAAGCTGCTGTGGTCCGGGTTCTGCCCCTCCTCTGGTGGTGTCTAGGTGCTGCTGATACACTTACTCATGGAGGACCAGGCAAAGTCTGGGATCGGGGTCCGCAGTCCATATTTTCCTTCCAGAACTGAAGTTCAAGGATGGGCAGGATCCTGGTGTGGTTTGGAGAGAATGGGGCTGGGAGTGAGAATGAGGGGGTGACAGGGTGAGGGGGTGAGGGAGTGAGGGGGATGGGATTTGGGGGAGGCCTTCTTAGTGTTATGACTCCTTTAGGTGAAGGCCTTCCCAGTGGCAATCTTTAATGAAGCCGCCCTCGGAACATCGTAGCTTGTTCATATTTCTTTGCTGGGGGTGGATTTGGATGCATATACTTCATAAGCAGCTAACCAAAGATTATATAATTTTGGGGAAGGGCATGAGAATATCCAGGAAGGGAAGGAAGGTCATTGGCTGAAGGCTAAAGCAACTGAAATGCCTTACGCCTCATGAGAATGGAGAGGAGGTTCAGGAGCAGGATATGTGACTGACTGCTTGTGATCGCCTGGTAGGGAGTCCTGGTTATGTGCCCCCAGGTAGGCCTGGAGACAGGGAGGGACCTAACTCTATTTCTGCCCATCTCAAATTCCAAGATTTCCAGGGTCCCACCGTGCTCCACCTCACCAGTCCCACACCCATTCCTCTGGCGGCATGGCCCACGTGCCCCACAGCTACTTTGAAAAAATATTCTACCAGAGCAGTGTTCCTCAACTCCAGCTTGCATAGCTGTCTCAGAGATTCTGTAAAAGCCTGATTCCGGTCCATTTGTGTCAAGCCCAGGCCTGAGAATCTGCATTTTAATAAGTGTTCTGTTGCGACTGGTTCTACAGACCCCCAGGACACATTGAGTAGTAAGTAAACAAAGAAAAGCACATTCCATACCTTTGAGTTGGTGGATAGGGATTTATGCCACTAACGTTATGGTTTTGGTGCACATCAGACCAGACTGTCCATTGCCCGAGGCCATACATAACACTAATCAGACTTTCCACCCAGGGTCTGTCATCCCAGCGCCCCAGTCCTTTGCTAGAAGGTGCTAAAAACTGCTGTTAATAGATTGCTTTGCTGTCTAGTGAGCAGCTGTGGAGCAGCAGGAAGTATGTAATTACAGGCAGTAAAATAGCGTTCGTACAGAGTGGCTTTGAATCAGTGTCAAAATGGATTTTTCGTGGAAAATGGAAAACTGACAACATATGTTAAAATTTTTTTTTGAAAAACGCATATTCGATTTGGATATTGTGACCAAACATGTCTGTAAGTCTCTATTTCCCTGCTTTGTGAATGAGATAGATCAGAGAGTTTAATGTAGAATTATAATTATTAATACCCTAAAAGTTTTATGTCACCAAAGACTGATACTTTTGTTTCCACGGTATTGTATAAAATCTGAAAACCCATAATAGCAAAAAATAGTACATACCTACTAAGGAGGTATAGTGTAAAAAAAAAAAAGTGAGCTTTATTGTATACTCTGCATATAGGCATAATTTAGTTTAGAGGATAAATTAAATAAATTCTAACTTTATGCATAATTTAGTTTAGTATTCTTTAAGAAGATTTATTTATTTATTTGTTTGTTTATTTATTTATTTATTTATTTAATTGTATACATACGTGTCTGAGTTTATGTGCCATGTGCATGCAGGGCCCACAGCAGCCAGAAGAGGGAGTCAGAGCCCCTGGAATGGGACTTTCAGGTTGTGAACTGTTCAGGGTGGGTGCTGAAATTACAACACAGCACCTGGTTGCCTTCCTTAAGGTTCTACTGCTTTGACAGATACCATAACCAAGGCAACTCTTATAAGGACAACATTTAACTGGGGCTGGCTTACAGGTTCAGAGGTTCAGTCCATTATCATCCAGGCAGGAGCATGGCAGCGTCTAGGCAGGCATGGGGCAGGAGGAGCTGAGAATTCTATATCTTCATCTGAAGGCTGCTAGCAGAATACTGACTTCCAACCAACTTGTCAACCAACTAGCACATGTGAGTCTTAAAGCCCATGCCCACAGTGACACACTACTTTAACAGGGCCACACCTCCAAATAGTGCCACTCCCTGGGCCAAGTATATACAAACCATCACACTGGTCTAGAAAAGCAAGTGCTGTTAACTACCGAGCCATTTCCCCAGCCTAGGGTACATACTCTTGAATTGGAACTAAGCTTTGTACTTTACCAGTTGTGGAGCATACACGCTCATTCACTTTCTCGCTGTTACACATCTGCTAGGCCAACGCTGTAGCAGTGTTATGTACTTCTGCCCCTGGACTGGCAGCCTCCAGAAAGATGCAAGGGACCAGGCAGTTATAACCCTGAGAAGAAATGGTTAAAATATAAGACATACCAGGTGACAAAGGGTTATATAGAAGGGAGCCAAGTCATCTGGAGAGCTTTCAGGAGGATGAGCCATCTAAAGGGAAAACTGAACACTGAGATTAAGGGAGAGGATGAACAGGGAGAAGAGGATGCCAGTGGGGTCCTGGATATAACACTTCTCTTGTGTTATGGTCTGAATATGCTTGGCCCAGGGAGTGGCACTATTAGCAGGTGTGACCCTGTTGGAGTAGGTGTGTCACTGTGGGTGTGGGCTTTAAGACCCTCATTCTTGCTGCAGGGAAGCCAGTATTCTGCTAGCAGCCTTCAGATGAAGATGTAGAACCCTCAGTTCCTCTTGCTCCATGCCTGCCTGGATGCTGCCATGTTCCCACCTGGATGACAATGGACTGGACCTCTGAAACTATAAGTCATCCCCAATTAAACGTTGTCCTTCTGAGAGCTGCTTTGGTCTTGGTGTCTGTTCACAGCAGTAAAACCCTTACTAAGACACCTTGTCAACCAACTAGCACATGTGAAGCCCTGGAGATTGTGGGAGCTGCATGGAAATCTGAGGCTAAACCAGATGTAGACCCCAGACTACAGAGTGTGAGGAAAGAGGGGGAAGATATTGTTGGAAGCTAATCAATGACCAGATTAAAAAAAAATCCAATTGAAAAAAATCAAGTCTCCACTTAAAGTGTATTATTACGGTGTTTTATTTCTTCCTGGAGTCTGTATTTTTAATGGGAGTTGCATTTGTGTTTATAAGTCCACTGCTAAGGGACCTTTGTACCTTGGTGATTGCGTGCAAGCAGAACTTTGAATCTATCTGACTAGATTTATTTCCTGAACTAGATTATTTCCATAAAGAAGTCTAGTTCTGTCTGGACTTGGTACCCATCTGAGGATGTGGAACATTCCAGTAATGTATTAAACACAAATGGTTTTATTTTCTTCAGTTTACCTACACTAGGAGCATTCTCATTGTCTATGTGAAGAAGAATGCTGTTCAATATGGGATTTAAAAGCCCCAAGAATGCTTTCACATGGCCATGGGATGAAGAATGTTACTTAGTGGAAATTTCTTGTCTGTGGGTAAAAAACTCATTCTTGTGACTCTGTAAACAGTGTTAAGTAATCATCGCACAACAGAACCACAACAGTCATTACCCACCTTGCAAACATAATGCAGTGTCTCCTTTGTCTGCCATGCCAAGAAATTAACCAGACAAAGCGGGATGTGTGATAATAATATGTCCTGGCACTTATGTAGTTCTTTCTGCTTTCTGTGAGCATTGGCACATTAATTAAATAACCTCCAAGTCCATTCTGAGGTGAAGAAACAAATATAATTATCCTCATTTCACAGATAAAAAAAATTGAAGATGTAAAGGTGTAGCTTGCTGCAGATTGGCTTACCAGTCAATGCTGGGTTCAAGAGTAAGTCCCAGAAGGCCCCTCCATAGACTATTAGCCAACATTTCCCTAAGGAGAAAACTAACCCCGAAGTTCTAGATGGGACAGGGCGCAGAATCTCCATAAGAGAGAGCAAATGTGGTCACCAAAATTGGGCTCTCACTTTTTCTTTTCCTTGTGGGGTACAGAATCCATTTGATGGCTTCCTGAGTGCTGAGTCCTGCGTGGCCATGTAAGGGATGGAATGACATGGTTCTCACTCCTGGAACAGAGCCAGCAGGTGGTGGGCCTCCAAAATATCGATGGTTTCTGTGGGCATAAGACTTGTTTGTATAATAATGTACATATTCTTATGTTTCTTCTTTGAGGAATGTCCTCTCTGCCAAGGTTAATGACTCCATAATAATGAAAAACAGCATTAGTTTGTAAGGTAAGGTTGTATCTAATGTCTCAACAAAATAGTAGAAAGCTGTGACATTCAGGACAGCCCTCAAGGCTGTAGGAAAGAACTCTGAAAACATGAGTTCAAAAATATATAGTTTCTCAACTATGCAAAATAAATTATATGAGGGATTTTATGGACCTAGAAAAACAGAGGCAGCTTCACTGTAAGCCAGCTTGTCAGAAAGATACAAAGGAAGGAGATAAAAAAATTTAGAGAGTGGTGATCACAGGGCAAGATCCCACCCAGCTACATTTTTTAGTTTGGGCTTACAAAGGCAGACAGATTCCTGAGTTCAAGGTCAGCTTAGAACAGAGAGAATTTAGGCCCAGGCCCAGGCCCAGGCCCAAGCCCAGGCATGGTAGGAATGGTAATTTCAGGGCAAGTTCCTACCCAGCAATTTTACTGTGTGTGCTTGTGCTTGCTGTCTTTTTCTAAGAATCAAGGGGGCTGGGGTCATGGGATATTGATTCATGGGATAATCAAAAGGGAACCTGGGGGTAATGACTGAATTGATTTGTAAATAAAAGACTGGGCTTCAGATGCACAAGAGATGAGCAATTCAGGGAGTTTTTAGAAGAGTAAGAAAAGGCTGTCTGTAGCAGGAGAGAGAGAGAGAGAGAGAGAGAGAGAGAGAGAGAGAGAGAGAATCACAATCTAAATAACTGTCTTGAGCTGAACATAGACCATTAGCTTGGACCCAAGATTTGACTTTGAGTTGTTTGTCTCACTGTTCTCAGACACTTTTCCTCAGAAACTTTCTCCAATCTGAGGCTGGTCCTTGGCATGAGAGATCATACATTAACCTTGGAACTGGAGCCTGTTCACTTATACCTGTTCCCTCAGGTATAAGTGAACTTCTCTTTGCAGGCAAATCATTCCTTGAGGAGGCCAAGGCACTATCAGTGTTATGCTTCTGACCCCTCAGAGATGCTCCATGGCTGGAATCTTGGCCATAGATAAGCTTTACTGAGAAGTAGACATTTCCTATTCTCCCCTTGCTTGATATTTGTCAACTGGTCTGAGCTTGTAGCATGATATGCTTATTTCAAAGTGGGCTTTAGAAGAGATGCTCACTTTAGACTCAGCTCAATGGAAAAGCTTGGGGTGACTAGTTGAATAAATTGGTATATAAGGCATACAATGTTCCAGCTGCATAAGCAGATAGGAGATAGGCCATGGAGTAGGTCGGGTGGGATGTTCAGCAGCCCTAAGGCTTGGAGTATGGCCTGATGATGCTTAATGAACCCCCAGAGTGTGGCCAGCCATGTTCTTTGATATTCATGGGTAATGCTAATTGAATATTATTTAATATTAAAATTATTTAAAGGTCATATTTGCTACACTCTGGGTGATTTGAAGTCAAGAAGACATCCCCAAGAATTAATTTGGGCACTTTATTCTAAGTCACTAAATCATTTAAAAGTTCCTTTTTAGGTATTTTCTCCCTAATTTGCCATTTATTCTGTGATTTCTGTATATGCAAATACTTCTATAGAAAGAACATCCCAGAATGTCTTTCCACTGCTTCCCCCAGAAGCTCCACCTCCTTCCTTCAAGCCCCTTCTGCCTTCCACTACACTTTGGATGTAGACAAAGGAAGCTGAGCGATGCGCCCTTTCAGCTCATCTCTTAGCCCTGTCCTGAGGCAGCAATCTTTTGTTCCTCGTGTTAGGAATGAGATATACCTGCTTTCTCAATAGAAACGAGGGCTTCAGGATGCTCCCTTGACCGAGCCACACCCTCTGTGGTTTTAAATATACGATATCTTATCTACTGACTATCAAATTGACTAGTTACTCAGGTCACTCAGAAAGGATTAAAAGATAAAACACAATTTTCCATTTTTTCGAGGTGTCTTTTTATTTTTTAATTTCTTATAAGAAGAGAACATAGCAACCATCCAGTTAATCCTACTCATTTTTCAAATGGGGAAATTGAGGCTTAAGGTCACACTGAGGGAGGAAGGGTAAGTCTACATCCGTGGTTCCTGGTCCACAAGTAGGAGGGCAATATACATGTATTTAGTATCCCGCCTAACCAGTCAAGGCTGCCTCTGTGCATGAGGGATGCAGGTGGAAGCCTGCTGAGGATGCTCGCAGCTATGAAGGGAGCGACCTCTCTTCTATGCTTCTAAAGGATGGTGTAAACTAGAATCAGAGTGTGCACCTGTATGTGAAAGTTTATACTCTTTGTATCCTAGTCAGTGTCTTCAGGTTCTTATTAGTGATAAAAAGACTTAGAAAAAAAACCTGCATAAAACATGTTTATCCCAGAGGCTAAGTTACCACATTCTCAGAAGCTGAAGATTACCTAGTCATGTATCTTTGATGTAAAGCTCATGTAAAATGAAAAGGTTTAGAGCACAGAAGACTTCTGATTTGGGGCTTTAAAAATAAATACCCAGGATTCCCGAAGAAACAGGAAATGTCTGTTTCCAAACTATAAAGACTGAAATTACCAGCCAAGACTGCGCAATCAGGTCTTTCTGAGAAACTCCCAGGATGCTTTGCGAAGATCTACAGGGTGAGCTTGGGCATCCGACGCAGGCATGGACGGTTGCAGTCCCTTCACTGTCCTGAGTGTGGCCCCGCAGTCACTGGGGGATTATCACTCTAGGACTACAGATGTCTGTGTGTCTAAAGGGGACAGTAGCAGAAGGTAAATAAAGCTCTTTCCACTGTGGTAGCCCCGCCCAGGCATGGCAGACCGACTGTACAAGGAGGTGGCTTTGTTCTTTGTTTACGTTCACAACTTTAGATCATCTCTAAGGGTTCGTGTATCTCGTATTTTACTACTAGTAAGTTTTCAAATCCACTGCCCATCCTTGATTTTGTATTCAATTTGCACTGTCAGTTTACAGATTTAAACTCAAATGTCGCACAGAATAAACCATGGGACTGGTGGTTAAACCCACGTAAAACTCTCATAATTTCTCTCAAACGGTGTGAGAAAGAAGCAAGAATTAATTATGACCACTTTAGAAAAGATGCCTTGTGGTGAATACACACGTGTTTACTATATTGGGAATATTGTGTTCTTTGATAAATCTGACTATGAAATATTCCAGACTGTTTTAAATGGTAGCATTAAAAATAAAGTCATGGACCCTGAACAGATGGGTTAAATTAAGGGCAGTTTTAATGCTAAGTCAAGGCATGCCTGAATGCTGAAAAGAAGTATTCATTTAAAGCCTTGTTATTATTTTTTGAGAAAAAGGTAATTTTTCCCTTCTTTTTGTCAACAAAAGAAATTTTAACATCTATGATATACCATTCTGAGTTCATGGAAAATATGAAATAAAACAACTTAACCAATCACTAAGAAAATAAGAGATTTAAACGAAGAACAAGTTTGCTTTAGATAAAAAAGACCAATTTTATTACATTTTAATAACTATTATAAAAATTGTTTTTGAGGTACACATGATGATTTGAGGGTAAATTTATTGAATTTTAATAAGCAAGGACAATTACCTTTAGAAGAAGCTGTTTGGAATCCAAAATGAGATATCAAATAACAATTGCAAAATGAAATTCTGAATTATCAGCAAAGCAGAACTACGTTCTATCCTCCTGTAAAATATGCACAGCTTTGTATCGTTAAAAACAATTGTTGTCTGTAAGTGTGGTTTATATTAAGAAAACCTCAACTATTTGAAGAAGTTTAAGCTACTTGGAAAAATAAAATCTGGGGCTGAGAATTGAGCTCAGGGTACATTATGAGGCCCATATGCACAAGGACATACTGGTTCATTTCCCAACCCTGTACCTCCCCTCCAACATGCTAGAGAGAATGAATGAATAAAGGATTTAAGACTTGAACTGGGGACTGGAGAGATGGCTCAGTGGTGAAGAGCACTGACTGCTCTTCCAGAGGTCCTGAGTTCAATTCCCAGCAACCACATGGTGGCTCACAACCATCTGCAATGGGGTCTGATGCCCGCTTTTGGTGTGGCTGAAGAAAGCAACGGTGAATACATAAAATAAATAAATTTTAAAAAAGAGAATCAAACTGAACAATGAAAAGGTACATATTGGAAGGAAGAGGGGTTAGGGATACAGCTGTTTGCACTAGAAGAATACACGAGACCCATCAAAGGAGCATTGCTCTGGAGGGGGGAGATTTGGACTGACGCTGATTATCCAAACACGTTCCAGTCTCTGCGGATCTTATCCAGGTCACTTGTGCACCTGCTGGTATATCTGAGTCTATTTCAGAAGTCAGTTTCTGAGACGCTGCTGAGCTGGTGCGATAACATTTAGAGGGGCAACCAGCAAAATGCACAGCAGGCAACTGCTTCTTCAAAGTATAAGTAGTTCTGCATGTCATATGAATCTTTCAGTCATGTGCTTCATGGTATTTAGTCCAGTGGAGGTTCACAAATAGCCGACTGATAAGTGGTCACTAGGTGAACAGATTCATTTTCTTCAAGAATCAAAGGATAGTGTAATGACTTAACGAGCATTAAATGTGTACATATATCATGACAGGGAGTTCACCTGAAGTGGTTTCTGTGGGTGTTGTTTCTGCAGGTGAGTATGTGACCTGTTGTTACCCATCCACATCGTCAAAGACAGCTCAGTCTTCTTCACTGTCTTGCTCTTGTTATGCAAACACTAGCATTCCCTCTGTGCTGCCCTGGAAATAGCATCAGAGAATGAGCCCAGTTCACCTATTCCAAGCTAAACCTGAAAGAAGCTAATCCCCACGTTTCTGCTCATCAAACCGAAGTCTCTTGTCCAGGGAGGCCATGAGCTCACAGCCTAGAAAATCTCGGAAAGAATTTTCAGGCAAACCGGAGCTGTTTGTAAGCGTAACCGGTGGTTTATGGAGCTGCCCATCTGCGAACTACAAGTGCTCATTACGAGCTTACTTCCTCATCTTTGCGCCAATTCACACCACCCAAACACTAAAACCAGAGCATCTTACTCACCTGTGACTCTGCTCTCAGCTCTATCCCCTCTTTGGGATTATGGTAGAGATTTCCTGCTTTGAACAAACTGCCCATATAACCAGCTACCTTCATCTTTGCCACAGCCTTCCTTGTCATGAGTACCCATGCGCTGAATTTCAATGACTGTTATCCCAGGCATTTGATCCCTGCTCTGACCTATCCCACCTCTATTTGTCTGTGTGTTACCTGTTACTCATTATTTAAGAACCAACACTAGTCCATGCTTCCTTCATTTTGACTTCACTGTCTCAATGTGCTGGGCAGGGCTCTCAACCTTCCTGACCCTGAGACCCTTTAATACAGTTCCTCATGTTGTGGAGACCCCCAGCCATAAAATTACTTTGTTGCTACTTCATAATTTTGCTACTGTTATGAATCATAATATAAACATCTGTGTTTTCTTATGGTCTTAGATGACCTCCATGAAAGAGCCGTTCTATCCCCAAATGGGTCACGATCTGCTGGTTGAGAACTTCTAACATAGACTCTCCTCCGATCAGCTCACACCCACCCCATCACGCTGTGCGTCAGTATAGTAAATAAAGCAACATTTCATCCAGCCTGCTTACAGAATCCTCTTAAAAATCCCCAGATATTTACAGTTCTTAAAAATATGACTGTCCCCAAGTACAATTAGATTCATAATTTTTGAACATTTCAAAACTTCAAACACCATTTTTTTCAAACATTCTAACTGAATGGTTTCTCAGTGTATGCCAAAAATGTGAATGGGTTAAATCTCGCTGATGTTAATGTGCTTCGTATATGGGTCCACAAATCCTTAGAAGAAAAATAAAAACTAAAGCACACAGAAGTTTATAGCTTGATAAGAACTAGGCTAATTTACTTCCTGCCAAATACCATTTTTTTTCCCTATAATACCTTCCACAGACCATCTCTCCAGCCCCAGTTTAAATACTAAGGGCAGAGACTCACATTTCCCCAAAGCATTCAACTTCATTGCTTTCAAATATCAGTTGTTAAGTGGACACTTCCAGACTGGGACCCCTGCAGAGTTCTGGAGAAATAGAAAAGCTACATGTACCCAAGCAAATAGATGCAAGATTAATTTCTAATGGAAAGAGTGGCAGGGGACTAGGACATATTAGTTGGAACAGATTTCCAAAAATGCCTCATCTTCCAGATCATTGTAGCTCTATTTCTAGTATCTGGATGTACACGCTTCAACAATACAAGGTTGTTGGAGTGAATTGCAATGAACTGCACTAGGATGCCAGGCTCTGTTACAAATGACGCCCAGGACGGAACCTGATAGGATGGTGACCACAGCATTCGGGTGAGCAGAGTAAAATTGGGCTACACAGGGAACATTTTTATTCTGCATACTTTATGTTACATATTTCTGAGTTGATAACATACGCCAATATTGAAATGAGAATGGAAAAATATTAACCCAAATACTGATGGCTTTACTTCAGATGGTGGGCACAGCAGGGCTACTCATATTAATCTTTTTCCATTTTTATCGGGTTTTTTTTGGGGGGACAAAATGCATACTTTAGCAACACAAAACAAGAATCTCATTTATAATAATGAAAAGCTTTAAGAACACTTTTTGCCTTTTCTTTTAGGTAGAAAAGACTTAAGCAAAAATTACACTCATAGCTTTAGAATACTGATGGTCACAATCCTGCCACACTTACTCAGTGGCCAGCCAAGTGAAGAAGTACTTGGCTCTAAAGATAACTGAGCGTCCTGAGGTGAGTTTGGCACATCTAAGCAAGTTTCATCTTAAGCTGTTTGTGCCTGTTAGGGATAAAGGCTCTGTCCCCCGACACACACAGGCACTCTCTGCTCTGCCTCAGCTCCCTGGCCCTAATCTTCCTCCTGAGGACTGTGCGTGGTTAGTGCACACAATCCATACACCATTCTTAGCTTCCAGTTGTGTTTTGTGGTCTTTGTTGGCTTCAGGGCTCCAGGCAGGTCTCTGTGGAGATGTTCTGCATCTCTGCATTCTGGCTGTCCCTTAGTCCAGCGCTTGGTATTTGCTACAGTTGTGTGTTTGGACCAAGCTCTAAATGTCAAATGCATCCATTATCTCTGGTAGCCCAGTAAACACAGAGTGCCAGCTGGAAGTTCTGCCTTCTTTGCCAGGCTCCGGCTGCCAGGGGGACTACACGAAATAATGTCACACCCAAGCCCCCTGATGTGTTTGGCAGGTTCACACACTTCTGGGAACAGCTTATTGTCACTCTGATATTGGACCACAGTATTGACAGCCCACGTTTGGCTACATCTAGCTGATATTTAAGCTTCAACTGGATGGACATGAATGACTACTACAATTGTCTTACCGTATAACTTAATTCATTGACAGTCTTCTCTGCCATCCTCCATCTTTACACTCTGATGCACGTAAAGGGACGTATTCTCAATATTCAATAGACTCTTGTGTCCAAGTCATTTACCAAACCAAAGAAAGCAAAAGGTAGAATATTCAAGATGAATACAAAGTTACTGTAAAACCTGTGAAAGGGAAGACAATGTTTGAGAGTACAGAAGCGCAATGTAGCTAAACCAGGATGCATGGACTGGAAACATAGAAAGTAACATTGTATTGCTCTTATTTAACATAGGACCTGAATCTTAAGGAGTCTAGAAAAGGAATCTGTGCATGTTGCATTTTAAAAAACGTTATAAAAAAAAACCCAGACCTTGAGAGCATCCAGCTGTCCTGCTCTCAAGTCTACATGATGCATAGATTTAAAAACAAAACAAAAAGAGATAAAAAAAAAAAAAAAAAACTATCCAGTGGTTACCTATCAGAATAGATTTATTGGCACTTTGGTTTGCTGGGAAATCTTTCTACTAATTAATTTTGATCAGGGTTTAAATGTGCTTTCACTACAAGAGTGTATGCACATAGACACAGGGATGGTATCAGATGGGTGTAAGATTGGCAGGTGTGTGGAGGTATTGTGGAGGGCACATAACAATAGTGGACTTCAAGGGAGAAGTGACACAGCTGTGTACTGACAAGATCCAAACATAAGGAACATATATAGAGACCTCAGTCCCCAAAGCATACATAAGCAAGATCAAAGCAATGGTTTTGCCTGTATCAGATGGCTGCTGAGCCACCAGCATGGTAACTTGAGATTTCTTTATAGAAGGCATAATGTTATGCCACCAAAATTATTTTCGTGTTGTTTGGGAAGTTTTGATACCATCTTGAGGTGTGATTTTTTTAAGTCCTTTAAAATGCATTTTTTAGACATTTCAGCTCAGAATATGCCATGAAGCACATAAGCTGAAGACAGTGGAGGCTGAGCAGTGATGCTCTCTGTAGTCTCTAAACTTCTGGGTCCATCATCCTTCATCTCCAGCATCACCATACCTATCATGGAGTCTGCATGGAAAGCATACTGCTCAACCAAGTCTTCCTTTCCGATAAGATATTTTCTGCCATTTTTCATCTCTTCTCTTGATACTTCTATCATGTGTTTGAAAACAAATGCACACGCACACACACACACACAGACACACACACACACACACATATATATACACACAGGCACACATACACACATACTTAGCATGCACACTCCAAATGAAAGAATATCTACTGTGCCGGGCTGGCTGACAAAAAATTGAATAGCCTCTGAAGGGCAGTCAAAGATTAAAGATAGGAAAGGCAGAAAAAAAAGATGCAGAAACAAGAGATAGATTTGGGTAGACTGGCGGTAAATACTGAAGCAGCCCTGAATTTAACTTTCATAGCCTATTTATATCCTACGGTGCCATGGGAAGCAAAGGCACAAGCTAACAGTAACAACTGCTGAAATATACACATAAGGCATCTGTTCTTATACAGAGGCCTCCCTGTTCCTTCCACCGAGGTCAATAGAATGTTCAACTCTTCGCCTCGAGCCCCAGGTGTATCTCCCCCTATGTGTCCATGTCTCAGCAGGCCAGGAAATCTGCCAATAGACCTTGATCTGCCTTGACTCTGCCTGGCAGGCTGACTTTCACAGAAATAGGCAAAAATGGCTCCCGACATTTGTCTATGCTTTTGTCTGTGAAGGCTTTAAGATGATTTTAAAGGCTGTTTATTGGACTATGTAAATTATAAAGGCAAAAAATGCTGATTTCCCTCTGTATTTCGCATGGGTCTTGAAATAGCATCCCTGGAACACAGCTTCAGTGTCACCCATTGGGGTTGCCTGTGGGATTATCATCAGGCACTCTTCGCAACACTGTGCTTAGAATGCCCCCTCCTTATTCAGGAATGGTACTAGAGGAATACTTTCTAACTAATTAAAATTCAGTGTTTTTAATCCTGATTACTTGAAATAGTATTACAAATAAAAGCCTTTCAGGATGCTTGGGAGTCATTTTAAGCTTTTATTCTATGTCCTTGAAATTCAAACGCTCACATTCTCCTTTTTGTTTGGTCTCAAATCACAGTGATATCTTTTGCCTATTTCTCATGAATGGACAGCCTTTAACCTCTGCCTCCAAATTTGGTCTGTAGATGTCATATTTCTTATAACAAAGACATTTCTTAGGAGATACTGGGTAAATGTGACATTTAAAATTTTCCAGTCTTCTGTCCTATATATTTCCTCCACCAGATACTGAGGGTCTTATGTTAAAAGGAATGACTGCAGAGAGAAGTCGATTATTTTTCTTCTAAGAAATAAGAAATAGTTGACCCAGATCTAAAAAAAAAAAAAAAAAAAAAAAAAAAAAAAAAAAAAAAAAAAAACTATGCAAGCTGTTTTCTTTCCTTCTCTGTGATTTTTGAACCTGCTTAACATGGAGGATTCTCAAAGGAGATGGCTCATAACCCATTTTATAAAACAAAAGCCATGGTTTGGATAGCCCAGAATATTTGATGATCTTAATTCAGGCTAATGTTGAGCCTGCTTGGGTGGATTCTTCCTGAGCATGCCTTACAGTGGGTCCAAGATTATACAGCTTCATGTAGACCCCACTGTGAGAAAGATATCATCTAGAATGACTGAGCTTTAGGGCAAGAAAAGAAAAACCTTTCCTAGAAAGGTTAAAGGGACAGGCATAGGTCACAATGGAATTTTGGATAAAGCAGTACTGTGATTCATGTAACTTCACCCCAAGAGTTCATCCTAACGTTTGGTATTTTCTTTGGGATGTACACAGGGCACCTGAAATGCTTCTCCTAAATTCGATTTTGGATTTGATATTGTGAGCAAAAAGTAGCAGAAATGTAGACTGTGAAAACCTTGGTTGAAGGAAGCCAGTGGTGTAGTTACTACGGAACTCTATGGGAAACAGAAAGACAAATTTCTTCATCAACCCTGCTCAGACAATTTATCCACAGAAGACCTCAGTGGCTGGGAGATGCTTCCCCTGAAAGAAGACCCTGAGATGGGAAACTTAATGCAAGGCTGTAGTTTCTGATTTGATGTGAAAGCAGACGAGCCGAGCAGCAGTTCCCCTCCGGAACCTCACAGACATGGCTGGCCCCCGGATAATCTTTGTGCTGCAGTGAAGATGAAGGTGGAGATAGACAAACAGCGACGATTGCAGTACAAGGACCTGAGCGTCAGTTACAGAACTCATGGCATCTTAGTAAACAAATTAAGGTTACCCGACAAGGAGAATTTGTACTTGCTCAGTTAGGGTTTGAGTTATGTAACTTACTGTCTAAATTTAAAAGGGCAGAGGTGGGCGTGGAAAAAAGTGGGCGGGGCTAGCTTTGAAGAGCTGAGCAGGAAGATGAGGGGAACAGTGTTGGTATTCTGTCAATTTTGTTGGTCACCGGCTAATGCTTTTCTTACAGATTTGTTAGTAAATATTTGGGGGGTTTGTTTATCAAATTATACCAGGATCTCTGAAGAATAGTAACGGGTTAATTTGGGAACATAGCACTCAGGAATGGTGTAGCTGTTTCTGGTGAGCCGTCTCACTGTCCATCCGATATAATTTTATTTAATATGTTCTCCGTTCCTTTTGTTTTTAATCTCAGCTCTTTCAACCCCATGAATCCTTAGGTTTGCTTACTTGATCATCTCTCAGAATTCTTGGATATTTGGTCACGTTTGTTTACCTTTTCCTTTATAGTGTGTCTGAATATGGTGTTCCTCGGACTTTTCTTTCCTTCCCGGTGGTAATCATTCTTCTGCTTGATCTAGTACTGACTCTTTGTATTGTGTGTGTGTGTGTGTGTGTGTGTGTGTTCAGAATCCAATCAGCCAATCAGCATTCGATATCTGCTAGAGAGCCGAGGTTGGATGTCAAGTGCTCTGTCAGGTTGTGTCCTCAGTCCAGCTGCCAGAGTCATGTGCAGATCTTAGACTTGAGGCTGACAAAGTATCTCAGGAGATAGATCCAACGCCCCAACCTCCTGTTGAGGCGCACAGTCTCCAGCATCCTGGACTTTCTGGAGCGAGTCAGGACACGATGTGCCAAAGAAGTCATTGTTTCAACAGAAACCCTGGGCGGATTTGAGGCTAATGAGAACAGCGGGCTTGTTCTGTGGGTGCCATTGTTGGATTCTTCTGACCAGGGCTGCCTGCTTAGCTCTTAGACAAGGCTTATGTTTCCCAGGGGCCTTTGCGGTGCCTGTGCGTTTTCTCCTTCACACACATCTGCTCTCTTCCGTTCTTCATCTGTCCTGCTGTCTATCTACTCTATGCATCTCCGATGACCTTCTTTTCTTCCCCGTGTCTACTGTGGACTGTTCATTCTCCTGGCTTTTCATAGTCATGTAATACGAAGACAGCTTCTAATCCGTCTCCTTCCTCAGTTTCTTGAGATGATTTTTAAGGGTTCTTTTATGAGAACGAAACCTAAAATGTACCTTTAGTTTTATCTTTTTGGTTAGTTTGATGAGACAGGGTATGGCTATACATCTCAGACTGAACAGGGTGAATTCAGACCCGTAATTCTGCCTTAGTCTTTCTTGAATACTGCTGGGTTTGACTATTTAATATTATGTTGATGGCTGCTTTTTGAAGAAATTCCCTCAATGCTTACCTTTCCCCTACATGATGAAGAACCTGGTGAGGAAGGAAAGAAGAAAGAAAAAAGAAAGAAAGAAAAAAGAAAGAAAGACCCCCCCCCCACTCCCATTGTTGTGAAAAGGCCATGAAGTATTTGCTATAGAAGGTAATCAATTCACTCTTTCCTGGGAGGGAAGGAGGCGCCCAATCAAAAGGCATAATAAATCAGCAAGATAAATCAGCAAGATACACAACAGGGAGGTGTGGGATCTAGGATCAGTAAACAACAACAATGACCTCCCCGTCTCTTGGAACCAACACCAGTGTTATTTTTCTCTGAACAAGGCAAAAGAGGCCGTGGGAAATACTTTAACTCACTTTAATCACAGGAAAGCAAATGCCCCTGCCTACCAGAGCTGCGTACCAGAGAGAGCCAGTACTGCCCCTTACTGGTGAGTCCCAGAGCTGCAGACAGAAGAGCTGACTTAGACCATCTATTATTTATTAGGGTGGATTCACACAGCAACTGTGGGGATTAGTATAAGAGAGTAGACATGTGTCAGTAAAGCGCTTCATTTACTATCTGGGTAAGAGACCAAACTAAGCCAAGTACAGGAAACCCAAATCTTCCTGAATTCAAGACTCCTACCACAGTCCCGTAGGATTGCGGGGGAGGTGGACAACGACCCTTCAAGCCGGTTTTTACCAGTATTGTGCTATCATTAGCAGTTTAAGGAGCAATTATCACAGTTAATAAAACTGCATTTAAACATATGACAGATAAAGAAAGCACGATGGGAGAAGTTTAATGGGCTGTATTTCCCGCCAGGTTTTATATTGGGTGTTACATTATTTATAGGACGTATGCTCCAGGGAAGCAAATGTCTAAACTGGAAATGAGCAAATCTGAACATTTGCTTCTTTGAAATCCTGTGGTTTTACATGATTCTGGTCATTTCTGTCTGCTAGGAAACATGTTGTCTTGTCTATCCAAGCATGAGTGGCTTCCTAAAAACAGATTTTTTTTTTTATGCAGCTCTATTTTACTTAGCAAGTAGAAATTTCCATCTTGATTTAAAGCAAGTCACTTCCATAATGTTGGTGGTAAGTGGAACACTGTCGGCTGACACCCTCTCCCTGCCCGCCCCTGCACCACCCTCCCACCCTGCCTACTTTCTTAGAATCAGTCCTCATTGCCTACACCCAAGAGCTCCATACATCACTCTTGCTGTCCTTCCTCTGAATCTGCTGCTGGCTCTAACTCACCTTTCCCCTGATTTTGCTTGTACCGTTTCTGTCCTCGTGTACTGTACTTAGGACTAAGCGGCACACTGTGATTCTTAAGTGAGTTTGAAAGTTGAGGTTAGCCAGATGAAAGACTCAGATTAGAAGTCCTGTTTGCTTACAAGGTGGGTGACATTTAACAGATAACCTCTCCGAGCTCCGGGCTCCTCAGACATAAAACAAGAATAACAGTAGCTGTGGTGAAGACTGTTCAGACTTAGACACACCGCCCTCTGCAGATTTAGAGCCACCCTCGAGTCTGAGGAGGCACGTCAGAGGAAGGAGCTAGGAAGGGTGCTGAAAGGAAGTCCTGTCTGAAGCCCCTGGCACCCAACGCTTCCTGTTACGATCTTTCCTTGTTTTCTATACCAAATTACGCACACTTAACCACATCAGTGTTCCTGAGCACAAGGCATCTCCAGCTCTTCCGTGATGAGGATGTACTACCCCTTTGTACCCTTAGCATCCACACTCATTCTCTTGCCCCACACCCTACATATAGTTTTAATTGGTCACTGTTTAAGACCTTCATACATGCATATAAGGTAGTTTGATCAAATTCACCCACAATTCCTTCCTCTCCTGTTCATCCCTACCCCCCCCAACCCTCTCCCTCTCGACATCTTTTGTTATAAACTCACGGAGTCCACTTCATGCTGTAGGGTATGTACCTGTATGTAAGAGCATCTGCTAGATCCTGGGTAGCTCCACAGAGCCCCCGTGCTCGGAGACTAGTTGCCAAGAGCTTCTCAGCCAGGGGCGAGACTTCACGAGCCCTGCCCCACCCACCCTGAGATTTTGGTTGTTTGATCTTGCACATCTCGGGCTTGTAGCTACAGCCACTGTGAGTGTGTGTGACATGGCCCCACCATATTCAACAACCCCTTTTTCCTCTTTCTCCAACTGTGGGGTTTTGCTAGACAGTTCAGGCTTGCCTCTAACGCAATGCAACCATTCTCTCAGCTTCTTCAGTGCTGATATTACTGTTGTTCCCACCACACCCAGTCGGAGTCTCCATTTCTGAGATAAATCCTCACGGGGGCGATTGCGAGGTTGTGTTACAGCTGTGGTTTCAGTCTTTAAAGAATTTCCAAGCTCTTTCCCAGAGTGTGGTGTTTTTCTTACCATTCTATTCATATTTGCATAACTTATCAAAGGCTACAAGCGTCGTTTTAACATTTTAAGTAAGAATAGAAACCTACCCACTTCAAGTCCTTTCTTTTTCCCTGTTTATGTCACGTGCTCACAATCGCATCTGCACTGTAGTGTTATAATCTTTGCTTCAAGCATCCGATAGGATTTTGAATCTAAATTTTAGATGGTTTTTCACATCTAAATTGTAGATGAAAAGAAAGGCTATATATTCTTGCTTCTATTTTCACTTTTTTTCTGTTGTATCAAGTTAATTAATGTTTTCTTTCTTTCTTAGAGGGCACCCTTTAGCTGGTCTTTTGCGGGCAAGCTGGAAACAAATTCTTTTAAGTTTCCTTTATCTGAGATGTTTTCATTTCTCCATTCCTGAATTTTCTTGAAAGGAAACATTTTTTTTTCCTTCTGTGAATAGGATTCTACATTGACTAATAAAAGAAAAAAAGAAGGAAAGAAAAAGAAAGAAAGGAAAGAAAGAAAAGAAAGAAAAGGAAACCAATTTCCTCCTAGTCTCTCTGGTTTATGATGAGCAACCTGCAGACATTTGAATTACTTCTCCCCATAGGAGATGCCATTCTCCCCTGGCTGCTATATAGAATCTGTCTTTTGTTTTAGAAGCCTATGGCATGGCTCTACATGGATTCTTTTGGTTTTGTTTTATTTGAAATTCTTCCAAAATTGGGAAAGTATCTGATTATTTCTTCAAGTGGTATTCTCTTCTCCCCCAAGACTCCAGTGAGGGAACCATAGATCTTTTGCTTCTGTTCTATGGTCACTGGTATTCTGGGATCTCTGTTGATTGACTGGTTTCCCTTTTAAGATTTCTGTCTATTCAGACAGATTTATTTCTGTTATTCTGTCTTCCAATTCATTGATTTTTCTCCTTCTATTCTTCTCATTTAACTGTTGATCTCATCCATTGTGTCACCTTATTGGTTCTAATTTTTCAGGTTTGCATGAGACTCCTCTTTGCATCTTCTACTGATTAATGGGTTGGTGAGGCTTTCTGTATTTTTCATGGGCAAGCATTTCAGGCAGATTATTAATTGTTCACTGATGCATTTATGATGTATTATGTGGTAAAAGCTGTAATACCTTTGTCTAACATTTATAAACATGTCCACCATTTCAATACTGACATTTACTGATTGACTTTCTTTTTTTCCCATTTGCTTGGAAGCTCTCCTCCAACTTTCCATAGAATAGTTTTTCTACATAAACTTAGTCAGTAGGATAAATGGCCACCCTGTGTATAGCAAGTGTTTTGGTAGTTGTCTACCTGTAGTGGCCCTACAAGAGTAGAAAAGGGAGCTGTTATGTTACCCTGTGACTTCTGGATGAGGTCAGTCCCCTTTGAAGTCCTGGTTGCCACTTCAGGGTTCCCACTGACCAAAAGATGAGGATGACCCCTTCCACCTCCTTATTGCTGAGCAATAAACCTCTTCTCTCTAAGATTCTTCTGATACTTGAATAGGCAGGAGCGGCAGAAGGGGAGCCTGTGGACTAATCCATTGTGAGATGCTAGGATGCCCTTGGCTTCACCACAGAGGTGGGGTAATGACTCCTTCTTGATGGAGAAGAAAGGTTGGCTCTCCATCTGGTTTTTGATGTAGGAGCATCTCATCAATGGGCCTTCCTTGGCCACTCAAGGTCTGTGTTGTGTTTGGCTAGAGTGGAGGTCTTTTGTGATATTTTTCTATACAGTTTGACTGCCGTTTCTTGCTCCTTTTGCCAGGGCTTTGTGTTTGAATCATCTGTCTGAGACCATTACTATCTCATGGTCACTCTTTATGTCCTTTCTAGGTCTGGAACATCTGATGAGGTTCAAAAGAACCAAAACAATAAGAGTAAGCAGAGACTTACGATTGTATACCATTCTTCAGGTCTTGAATTCCTTTCTCTTCTTTCTGCCTTTCAGAGAGAGAGAAAAAGAGGAAGAGAGTGAGAGGGGAGAGAAGAGAGAGAGAGAGAGAGAGAGAGAGAGAGAGAGAGAGAGAGAGAGAACAGCATGGGAGAAACAAATAATCAAATGTGTTTAAGATGAAAAGTTGAGAAGTGTGGTCACGGCTGCTACCTTACCAAAGAAGCCAGGGCAGAGCTAGGACCCTTTGAGAATCCTTTTATGGCCTACCACCCTCCTCACATCTTATATCACTTTCAAGGGTTTACAATCTTTACAGAAGGCTAACAGGACTAGTGTGTGTGGGCGAGGGCAAATGGAGTGCCGATGGCCAGCGTTCATAGTTCACACCATACTTGAGAAAACAGGCAAGAGAACAGGGTCTTGTTTTTCAGATACCCCTTGCCCATAGGTTTTCTTTTTGACCCTTTACTTTGCAAAAACAGCAGGTTGGGATTTAATAGCAGGACAGTCCCCTGGAGATGTCACACAACTTGGGCATTACAGAATGTAGAAATGAGTACAGTCATTTCATAAATTTTCTATAGATGTGACCATTAGATCAAAAAAGCTGACCCTAACAGAAGAAACAATATTCAGGTTCTTACATAACTGTAAGAATTTAGAATTTTTGGAACCAGTATGTGTTATGAGTGTGGCTTATTTATAATTCATTTATCTTAAAACTCAGCATTTATCAGCAGGATTTTCTTTGCTGTGGACATGAACCCAGTGTGTTTAACCAATCATGCCAGAGAAGGGAGGATAGAAGACACCTGGTGCTAAACAGTTGTTATAACATTTTAAAATAACAGCAGTAATGAAACCCTTACTGTATACACAGTGCAATAAATGGGGCTTCATGCATGCAGACACATATTTGGGTATTTAAATCCTCTGGGAACTTACCATTGCTATCATTTTAGATTTTCGGTGTTGTCTAATTTATATGCCCAGAGTTTATGGAATGGATAGGTGGATGGACTGACGGATGGACAGATGGATGGATGGATGGATGCAGAGACAGATGGATGAACGAAAGGGACCAATGTCATTGGTAGAAGAATATATTTGGTTACATTTGCCAAGAGCAGGAAGTGGACCCCTGTTATCATGCCAACCGGATGGGGTCTAGGGAAAGTGTAGTGAGAGAAAAGCCCCAGGCAGAGCTTGTCAAGATTTTGACTAACACACAAGCCTTTTAGGGGCTGTGATGGTTTGAATATGCTTGGCCCAGGGAGTTGCACTATTTGGAGGTGTGGCCTTATTGGAGTGGGTGTGGCCTTGTTGGAGTGAGTGTGGCCTTGTTGGAGTGGGTGTGGCCTTGTTGGAATGGCTATGTCACTGTGGGTGTGGGCTTTAAGACTCTTATCCTAGCTGCCTGGAAGCCAGTCTTCTCTAAAGGCCTTCAGATGAAGATGTAGAACTCTCAGCTCTTCTGGCACCATGCCTACCTGGACAGTGCCACGTTTCCCTTGATGGTAATGGACTTAACCTCTAATCCTGTAAGCCAGCCCCAATTAAATGTTGTCTTTATAAGAGTTTCTTTGGTCATTGTGTCTGTTTACAGCAGTAAAACCCAAGCTAAGACAGAGGGCCCTCAAGATTTTAAAACATCAGAAGACACAAAAAATAGAGATCATGCCAATACCCATGAGGGCAGTGGGGCATGTAGTGGCTAAGGAACAGGCCTTGGCAGGCTTGGGGCAGGACATGAACCTTGACTCTAGCCCTCTGACTGAAGCCCTAAAGCCACCATGATCTCAGACCCAGGGGCTGATGGAATACAAAAACATTCTTTTAAAGAGGAAGGGCAAAAATAAGGGCAACACCATTCAAATGAGACCCTGAGAGATGAAGCTAACAGAGCAGGCATCCTTTAGTGTGGAGAGGAGAGAGGTGAGGTTCAAGTCCAGTTTGTGAGATTGTGGTATGCTGGGTTATGGACAGTGGAGGCATTCATCTGTCTTTACATGAAGGACTTAGGGCAAAAGTAAAAAGATTCCTGAGAGCATTGTGACAGAGTGATGAGCTGATGGTAAGGACAGGAATCTGCTTCTCTCAGCCTACCACCATCTGGTCCTACCTCCCTGCTTCTTATTGTTAGGAAAACCAGGGCAGATGCACCTGGCATCAGATCTTCTAGGCCCACCCTTTTATGTTTTCCTACTTTAAACAAGAGAGCAGTTTGGATTTGACTCTGTTACCGTTCAGTGCAACAAAAGACATGACCCATTTCAATTCATTCTGAATCAGATTTCAAATAGCTAATTTGTAGTATAGTGAGAAATTAGCTGTGGGGTGTAAGGCTGGTTTGGGGTTGTCGAGAACTTCCAAGGCCCGTGTGGCAATAGAGGTCTATTCATTTCTAAAAATTTTAGAATCTCTTATCTTCAATGGGATGAATACAAGAATAAAAATTCAATATGCATGACCATGACAAACAGAGGATTTCTTCCTCTGTCCCCTTGAAGTATAAGTGACTTGGATCCACCTGTGCCAAGGAGTATAAGTAGGGTCCTGGTGTCTGCTGCATTGTCTAAAGCTTCATGGCAGGGCTTACAAAAGAGTCAGGGCAGTCCTGCTGTTCTAACACATACCACCACCCTCTCCCAGGCTTGTAGAACCCCTGCTTTTAAAAAAGATTCAGGGCTGGTGAGATGACTCAGCAGCTAAGGCACTTGTCTCCAAGCCTGCTGACCTAAGTTCAATTCCAGGACCCACACATTGGAAGGAGAGAAACAACTCCTACAATCTGTCCTCTGACCTCCACACATGCTTTGTGACATGCATGTGTGTAGACAGACAGACACACACACACATTCACACACATATGCACACACAGGCACACACAGACATAGACACACATACACACAGACACACAGACACAGGCACACATACAGAGACACACACACACCGAACACACAGAGACATACACCCAGACACACATGCAGATACAGATACATACAGACATAGAGACAGACAGACAGAAGCACACACACAGACACACACACACACACAGATACAGGCACACACAGAGACACACACACACAGACATCCACACACAGACACAGACAGACACACAGACACAGGCACACTCAGAGAGACACACACACAGACAGACACACAGACACAGGCACACTCAGAGAGACACACACACAGACATACACACAGGGAGACAGACAGACACACACAAACACAGACACACACATATAGACATATATACACACAAAGTTAATGTAATTCAATTTCTTTAAAGATGTAGAACTATTCTTTCTGCTTTTTAGCTCCCAAAGACCTTTCTTTCTCTTCCCCTCCTTTCCTGGTCCAAGAATATTCTCAGTTTAGAATTTCAAAATCAACAGTTAGGAAGAAAGGCTCTCATTGACTTCCTTTGTCTTTGGCCTTTACCTTAAATTCACTGAACCCAAAATATTTTTTCATTTTAATGAAGGAATACAAGACTACATTGAAATCAAAATACAAACCACTATCTCAATAAGCTTCCATGCCCTGACTCTCAGAAAAGCAAGGCTGCATACTCTACACAAACAAGGTGCCACAAACCTATTCTTAGCGAGACCTCCACCTAAAATCACCATCTGCCAGCGTCCTGCCGCCTCCTATAAAGGGCTTTGTAACTACTAGAGACCAGCTGGTCAGTTCTCTCATTATTCAATGCAAAGATGTTCTAGAAAGAGAGCACAACGTGAAATAACATTTCAAAATATAATGCCGCATCAAGGAAAAAATCCTAAATGTCGACAGAATGCATTTTTTGGCCATGGGACTAAAAACAGCTTGTTGGAACTCATTTTGTTTGTTATAACTAAGCCATTCTGGGATGGCTTCCTCTTTTCCAGTGTGTAATGGTTCATTTCATGCATGGAGCAACTGTAATGAAACCACCTCTTCGCTAAGTTTTTGCCTTTTGGCGTTAGATCGCAATTAAAATGGTGTTATTCAGATCTTGGCTATCCCCATCAATACCTCTGGTGCTTAGGTTCTGGTATCTCACTAAAAGTCTTTTCCTCACTCAGAAATCAATTTTAATGAAAGAATGCATGAGAGAGACACACAGATAGCAGTCTGAAAACTCAAGAGCTGCACAAAGCTTTTAAAGAATAGCACCACACAGCATGAGATGAACGGACTGGAATGAAAGGCTTGGGTGGTGGCCAAGAGTATAGTTGCAGAGGACCGACTCAAAGGTGTTAATAAATTTACATCCAATTACGGGGACAGTCGAGGTCACATGTCATGGCCAAATGGGAAGTTCTTGGAAATGAAACAGACAGCACCCTTACTGCTGGAAGTGGGTGTTGGTTGGCAGTTCTGTTTTGTGAATTCAGAGACCACACAGAGCTATGCAGGACTTAGTAGCTAATCTCTAATTCTCCAACTGGACCAACATCGGGGACTGTCTCCCTTCCTGAACCCCAGCCATGGATGCCATGGGTTTTCAGCAAGTCCAGAAACTAGGTCAGCAGCTTAGAGGTCAGAAGAGACCTGGCCTCTGTCATCACTACTGGGAAACCTGGCTTCCAGAGCAATTCTTCCTGGCAGTGTTCTGTCCCTTTGCTATTGTCTTCTCCACACTGTCATGGAGACTGGTCCAATCTCTTCCCTCCATCCATAGTTGCCCTGTATCCCGAAAGCACCTCCATCTATACTGCAAATATGAGCACCATGTCATCCTTCACGTCTCCTGGTTGCTTGTAGTAGGGAATCCCAGGGACTTAGTGTGCACTGTTTCTTTTAGAATCTCATCTCTGGCCTCATTAAGGACCATGCATCAGCCACCATCTTCTGTTGGGAAGTTGACTCGTGTGTGCTCTGGTATTTTGCCATGTATTGCTTTTCTTTGAGAGAGAGAGAGAGAGAGAGAGAGAGAGAGAGAGAGAGAGAGAGAGTCTTCCAAATGTTTGCTTCTATTTCCTGCTGACAGGGTGGAGCTGCTGAGGCAAGCCTTTTTCATGATCTGTTGTCTGTCTCTTCAGTCTCATTTCTTGCCACTTCCAGTTCTTCATGTCTAGCTCTGTCCTATCTGCGTGGAGCTCACTAATTACCGAAGCACTTTTCTCCTCAGGTATCCACCCCGATACTCCTTGCTCCCAGTGCACCCTCTCCTCAGGCCTTAGGTCAATGCCCTCTGCCTTAGGAAATTTCTGCCATCTCGGAGCAGCTGGGCCTCCTCCCATCACCACCATGATTGTGCTTTTATTTCATTGACATGTGAGTCACCTGCTCTCCTTGCTTGAGCTGTCCTTCAGCTTTCCATTCCACAGTGACACAGAGTGTTCTTTTTATGATTGTTTCTCAAGGTAGAAGACAGGAGAACTGGTAATTATTTCTTAGTAAGAGGAACATCAAGTTAATTGAGCTGTAGGCGACTTACATACTTAAATTCCTTTTCCTGGCAGGGAGGGGTACCAAGACAGTCTTGAACATCTGTGTCAGAATGAATTCGTTCTACGCTAAGTTATTCACATATTACCCCCATAACCTTTGACTGCTTTACATTAACACATGTGCTTGAGACTACTTCCAAAATTTTAAAACTGCATTCAATTAAAAAAAAATTAGTCATTCGAAAAGGCAAATCTGTGCCACTACTGTAAGCAAAAGAGCTATGTTTGTTGTAAGCATTATTATAGATTGGTACAAATTAAAAGCAGTATGTGAATATTAAGAATTATGCATGGGCATTAATATTAAACAACCTGCATATATTTTGAGCACATGCTTATGCTCTTGCCATGGTTTGGAACCAATTTTCATCCTTTTAGAATCATCTATGGTCTTCTGTTGACCCCATCTTTGTCCTGCATTCTTCACAATGCTGTTGAGATAAACAGGGAACATATGTAAGCTGTTCTTATGGAGTAATAGGCTCCCTGGAGAGCAAATGGTTACTGGTTATATTGGTGTTTTTTATTGTTGCTGTTGTTTGTTCTGTTTTTTGTCAGAGGAGTCATCAGGTGAAGGGGTGAGGTCAGGAGAAATCTAGGGGAGAGTCCTCCACTGGTGACTGCGCTGGAAAACAAAGTTACTTCCATTAAAAGCTTCTGTTTCCATCTTATCTGAGTATGAATACTTAGGGCTTTTTTTTTCTTTAACTAACATACAAATTAAAATATTTTATAGAATTTTCATACATATTTCATTTAATTGATATGCTCCTCATCTTCTTCTTCCTCCATCTTCCTTCTCTCTGTGTCTCTTCTCTCTCTCCTAAAACTCCCAGCCCACCTTCTTTATCCACCGCCCATTGATTGGTCCCTTGAAACATTTATTCATTAGAAGAAGGTTCTGCCACACATGTGTGTGTATGTAAATGTATGTGTGTGAGCATGTGTGTGCACGTACATGCACGTGTGTTCTTGTGCAAGTATGTGCATGTCCCTGTGAATATATGCATGCCTGTTTGCATGTGCATGTGCACGCATGTATGTGTGTGAAATGAAATAGTATGCATCTTTTTTGGGAAAAATAATGTTTAAGAAAGAGCATCAATCTGAGTTTTTCTGAGAACTGTTTGCACTTGATGATGATGCTAAGGTCAGTCAACATTGTCACATGTAATTACAGTGAATTATTGTCCTTGCTAGTACATCAGGCTGCAGGGCACCATGCCTGCCTATGTTATATAATCCAAAATATCCATTGTTCTGTGCTTGATCATGTGAATAGTTTATAATTTCTGGACTATTGTTGTGGAGCAAAGTGAATAGCGTAAAAGTCCTTCTGAGCAGATGTTGAGAGCCTTGGGTACCAGCAGCAGGTTATCTTAGCCTTGGTGTCTTCCTTCTGTGTTGTGACTTCCTGTGAAGCAAGTAGAGCTTTCTTATGACATGCAGCTTCTGTATTGAGGGGGTAAAGAGAGAATATAGCATTTTTTTACAGTCTTCAGTAGAAAAGCTATTGAAATATATTCCATACTCATTTCCTTTTGAAAATCATTTGCCTCCACATAAAGGCTAAAAATTGAATTAAGAGAGGGAAAGCTCTCTTCAACTCTGTTGCAGCTTAGCCACACTTGGGGGCAGATTTTAAAGGATTGGTATCCACATCACTCTGAGGGTCAGTTAAGTTAGGCAACAAATGATTGGGTGTCCAGTGTCCATTGGAGTTTTACAGATCTTCAGGGATCCCATGTACAGCCAAGTCAGCTCTCTAAGCCATGAAATAGAACAACTGTTAATTGTTTACTAATTCAAACGGGTTTAAGTGGGCTGGCTACTTTGAACCTTGGAGATGAAAACAGTATCAAATAAATATTTAAAAGAAACCATAAAAGAAAGACTTAAAATCTGCAACCAGTTTAAAAAGGACCGTAGCCAAATGGCTTACTTAAAGCCAAATAAATCCCAAATCATCTTCGGTTTTTTAGAGAAAAGCAATGATTCTACTTGGAATCTACATTATACAGCTCTCCTATTTTGTCTTTCCCTCCCTGTCTTCAGTCTGTCTTCAGCCTTAGTTGGCTAACTCTAGAAAGCTCTAGAGGATGCGAGTCCATTAGCATGTGGGTTTGCTGTCTGAAATCTGGATTCAGCTCAGTTCCCATCTCCCAAACTTTCTTTTGTCTTTCTCTTCTGCCACGTCCTTCTCACAAATCATTCTGCGGTTTCTCACAAGGAACTCTGCAGCAGCACCAGCACCGAGTGTCTGCTCCTCTGTCAGCCAAGCTTAATGCATGGGACCTGATTGCTCCATTTATCTAGCAAGTGCTGTTGGTCCAGCATCCCATGCTCTGCCCTGGGCTAGGTGGCAAAGCCATGGTTACAATCACGATACAGTGCGCACATATACTTCCAAGAGAATAATTTCTTAAAAGATTGACTTCTTCAATTTAGAAACAATGGTACATTTATATGGTTTAAAAACCAAAATCCCCAAAGGCAGAAGTCTCCTGCCTACTCTTGTCCATGGGAAACTGTCCTTCATCTCTTGGTCCTTTCAGAGGTGTTCTCACATCTACACATTTATTTCCTTTTCATAGACATTAGATTCTTACACACGCATGCACACACACACACATACATGCACACATATGCACACATACACATGGAAACACATGAATACACACACACATATTCACACACAGACATACACATACAAACACATATACATATATGTACAAGCACACATACACACATATACAAACATACACACACATGCACAGACACTCATATACATACATATACACATATATACACACATGCACACATATATACACACATGTACATTCACACATACATATATACACACATAAACATATGCACATGCACACATATATACACACGTGCACATGCACATACACACATATACATACACATGTACATATACATGTTGATTTTTACATCATGTCACATCTTTGAGACTTTCCTATATCAATGCATAAAACAATTAATTTTTAGATAGTTATGTTTTTCATTTTCTTGATATTTTATCATTAATTTTTCCAACCTTGAGACATTTAAATTTCTGTCTTTTCTGCAAGGTACAGGGTGTTCTGCATAGGCCATTGCATCAGCACATGAGTGTAAGTCTAGGATGGACTCCCAATGTTCCCAGTGAACATATATGAAGAAGGTGCATTTGACAGCTATTGACCCAGCTATGCTGTCCTGATGGCAAGTCTCCTCCAATGTTTGCAAGCATCGGAGAAATTCAAGCCCTCTCATCACTGTGAACACAGTATGTTCCTGGACATTTCCGTCTTTTCTGATTAGGTGGGTGGAAAATGATACAGTTTTCATGTGCTTAACCCTCGTTCTGAGTGAAATTACATGCCAGTTTATAACACCGATGTTATGTAAGTGGGGTAAAGGGTACGTTTGCACTGTGTACAGCAGACGTGACAGACAAGGAGAACATTGTACCACACCCTTGAAACAGAGTCCCAAGGTGAACCCAAGAGGCCTCAGTACTTTGCACTAGAATTTTTGTCAAAATGCTGCATCAAATTAGTAGTGATTAAATTGGGAGACAGACTTGGTTTTGCCCTTTTCTGATTAATATATTCAGTCTTTTAGAATGTCTCACAACATCAGCCATCAAGGTTTTCTATTAGTTGATTTTTTTCCTCAGTTCTTTTTTCTTTTCTTTTCTATTCTCTTTTGAATTTGTGTCCATTACCTTTCAGCCACATGTTGATGATGTCTTTATTATTGTCTTTTTTTTAAAATCCCATTTTCTAAGGCTGTTCCATATTTAAGTTCCACAACGGTCACTTTAAACAAAGCAAACCTTCCGAAACAGCTTCAAGCTTACAGAGTACCTTAAGGTTTGGAATCTCACTTGAAGCCCTCAACCACTCTATAATTTTGTTTTGAGACACTGTGCCAATTTCAACACAGAAAGCTTACATGGCGTGCTTCTAGTGTCACACATTAGGTTGGAAGACTCCATCTCCACTGCATTTGCTAACTGGACTTGAAACTGTTGGCTGTGACCAGGAAACCTTTGAGTGGCAGGGTTTTTTTTTTTGTTTGTTTTGTTTTTTTTGTTGTTGTTGTTTTGTTTTTTTGTTTTCTGGATTCGTCAGACTCCTGTATCCTTAGAGACATTTTTTATCTGCTAGGTGAACCAAGTTACTAACTCACTTTCATCCGATTGATTCCTCTCCTTACACCTCACCTGAATGGAGTCTTCACTGGGCTTGGGTGTCAGCGCACTTTCTAGTTAGAATAGAGACATCCTCCATAGGCAAGTTGGCCAACAACTGATTGAGAGCCTTTTCCAACATGGTCTTAACTTAAGGTTTGTAACTTAGGTCAGGACTGAATGACTACCTTGTCTATTGGCATGGTTCTTCTTTGTATAAACTAATACAATCCTGAAAGAAACCTTTAATTCCCTCTGTATTCCTCATCACTTGTCTCCCTTGGAAGTATTTTTTATTTTTTTATTTATTATTATTATTATTATTATTATTATTATTATTATTATTATTATTATTATTTTGGTTTTTCGAGACAGGGTTTCTCTGTGTAGTCCTGGCTGTCCTGGAACTCACTCTGTAGACCAGGCTGGCCTCGAACTCAGAAATCTGCCTGCCTCTGCCTCCCAAGTGCTGGGATTAAAGGCGTGTGCCACCACTGCTCGGGCGGAAGTATTTTTTATAAAGGAGTAGTTTAATCCGAACCTATCATGAAATTGTCAGTCTGATTCCTTGGGGTAAAGACATAACAGACTATGTACAGGAGCTGAACCATGTTATCTTTCCCTTCCCAAGGTTCTCTCTCCTTAGCACTCAACACTGGGTGAGCTTCCTGCTTTGAACAAGGGCATGCTCCTTTTATCGTGGTGTTAGCATCGAACCAACTGATAATTTCAAAGCATGTATATCAAAGAAAGTAGGAAGACTGCACTGGGGACGGGGAGGGCGGCCCTCTCCCTTTCTTGTGTTCTTGGCTTTGGAACTTTTCCTGACAGCAGCATGCGGTGACTGGAGGTGAGCTCAGCGGACCATTTTTTTCTGTGGATGTTTGAGAACCGAATCTGGCTGAGCAACAAATTCTGCCTCCAGATAAGTCATCAGCCCTATGGGGGGGAAAAACACATACTCAGCAGGCAATGGTAATAAAGGTGCAAAAGGACTTCGCAGAAACTTTAGGAGGAGATCAAGCAGGGCAACTATAGTAAATTAGAGGTCTTCCCTTTCATTTAACAATGAATCCTGTTTTTGCTATATCCAGCTTCAGTGACTGTTTTATACCTTTTTCTCTATGAAGCTCATTTATTCATATACCCCTAAACCGCCCCCTCCCTCGACATACGGATGATCTCTCTTTCCAAGTTCCTTCAGAACCAAGTAAATTCGGGATTTCTTCCGTTGTGATGCCCGAGTGGCATTGTGGCGCTCACATTTTCGCTTGGAGCTGGCTCTTCTCCCGTTTCCTCGCTTACTTTTATTCTACCCAAGCCTCCTTCTTTCTGCTTCTGCTCCCTTGGCTTTTCTCTCCTAGCATTTAAAATGGTCCTTATTGTGTCTCTCAGGACAGAAGGCCATTTACAGCAGGGGTGGGGGTGTGGGGGTGGGGTCCCTGCCCTGCTCTGCTCGCCCTTACACCTCAGTCTCTTTCCATTCAGCCTCCTGAAGCGTCTGCTTTCACTTCCTTCTCTCACCTCTCTTTTCCTGCTCTACCCTGGGCCAAGCCCACAGAGCCATTTCCCAGGCTCACCGGGCTTTCTCTTTCAGTAGCATTTAACACTCACCCTTCCCAACATTCCTCACCTCTGGCTCTAAGCTCCAGTGCTTTCCTGTCTGTCTCCACCCCTCTGGAAACTCTGAGCTTCTTTTCTTTGGCTGTTTCCCCCTTTCTCCTGTCTCTTAGCCTATGTGCTCCTCTAGGGACTCTACATCCTTGCTCTGGTAGTCAGTAGGTTTTACTGTCCTGGCCTTCTAGTCTTACTAAAGACTGGATGCGGGGTAATACCCAACATCTACACAGAGATTCCACGCTACCCAGCACCATCAAGTGGTTAGCACCAACATCCCTTCCCCAAAACTCCACTTCTTTTCAGAGTCTATGATGGAAGGGATGGCTACACACTTACCATTCTCTTATTCCAGCTGAAACCAGAAACATTGGCACCACCTCCACTCCTCTCGTCCCCTCTCCTGTAAAATCACAAGAAGCCTTCATTTAAACTTTTTAAGTCAATTCTTTTTGAGATTATAGTAAAATTATATCATTTTTTTCTTCCCTTGAATATATATGTGTAACAATGGCTGAACATTTTAAACATTTCTTCTTTCTATCTCTGATGGATCTGCTGCGGTACAACCACCAACCAATTATGTTTGCTGCTTAGAATCCTCGCTGCTCAGCCAACTGTCACTCTTGTGCCCATCCAGGCCCAGGTCACCCTTACAGGCCTTCAGTCCAGCCCGTGTGACCTGTCTGCAGTATACACTTATCACAGTTTTCTCCATTCCAAACTCTTCATTGGCCTTTGATTAAATCCAAGTGTCACTGCTGTGATTCTTCTTACATCACCACTGTGCCTCTTGCCCTCTGTGCTTCAGACATAGTAAATGCCCTGCTCTGACACTGCCTTTTACAAGGTGCTCTCACCTGAGGGGATTGCACTGTGGAGTTGGGGTCGATCCTGCCCTCTGTATACAGATGCTGAGTTCTGAGCCCCCAAATCAGATTGAAGTCTAAATATGGGCATTCTGTTGACCAATGTGCTGTAAAGATCCCTCCCCAGTAATCTCTTACTGGACAATAAAGGCTAGAACCTGTGACTGGGCAGGAGAGATAGGAAGGCTGAACTTGAGATTGAATAGGAGGTCTCAGGTTGGAACCACAAGAAGGAAAATGGGAGGGGAAGGAGGAGGCCAGCATGAGGCAGGATTGACCATGAGCACGGGGCAATAGAAGCTCCTGATGAGGACATACATGAAACCGAGCAGTTGGCAAATAATGGGGCATTTATCTGGTTATTAATACTCGAGTTATAATAGTCTCGAAACCTGCCTGGTTTAGGTTTGTAGTGTAAGGCCTCCACAAATGGAGGACCTTACCCAAGCCTCGGGAATTTGAGGCCACCCATTAACTGCAAAGACACCGAACTTGATGTAATCAGCAAGAGGCATATTTTAATCAGTATACTGAGGTCAAGACCTGTAGCCCACGCAGGGGCAATGGGGTCTGACCCCAGGACTTTGGAGACAGAGAGAATTTAAAGCCCAAAATCACAACTCAAGGGGGAACCACAACCCAGGGGGAGTAAGGGAGGGCTATTGGAGAGCACCTGTGGAAAGTCCCAGCCCATTATTTAGTTTGTGACAGGGTACAAGGAACAGGCTATTCTCTAAGAACCTATACTTAATCAGCCAAGTTCCTGGTATCCAGGGTGCACAGGCATGCTAACTTGAACTCCCAGCTCAAACCCTATTCAATCTATCTTATGGTCAGTTTTTAGTTCCTGGTACCCATAGCGATTGGTCACGCTGTCCTGAACTCCCAGCTCTGAACTCTTATCTTATTTATTTTGTCTTGTGGATAGCTAGTTTCCTAGGACCCAGAGCGCAGAGCAAGCTGATCTGAACTCTTGACTCCATCTGCGGAAGATTTAAAAATTTTTAACTCTTTCAGTAGCTTGTTAATAAATTCTGATGTCTCTGTGTTGTTTACTCAGGAGCTAAACAAGGATGAGTGTGGCAGAACCTCCCCACCCCCCTTAAAGTTACTTCAACACTGAGGATTCTGACTTTGGTTTCTTCGTTTCTTCTACAGTACACTACTCTGATAGGTTTTAGTATCTTCATCCTTTTGATCATAAATTCTCTAAAGCAAGGGTCGGGTTTACCTTCCTCATCATTACTCCCCAGGGGTGTTTGTTGGCATATGCTAAATATCGGTTTGATATTTATAAGATGAAAAGACGAATATGTTCGAATTACCTGGCATGGGGATATACAATTATATGAAAGTTTGGAATACAATGGTTTAGATATGGGAGAGAGGGACAAGAAGTTAACACTTGCTGTTCTTGCAGAGAACTCCAGTGTGATCCCCAGTACCCACACGGCATCTTACAACTGTCCTTATAACTGGTACCAGCACTCTGCTTTCAAGGACTCTGGCCCCTCTTCTGGGCTCCACACGTATCAGTAATGAATTCTGGTACACATACACATACATCCATACACATAAAATACATATTTTCAAAGAATACAGTATTGCATATGAATTGGGTAAAGTAAATAAACCTCTCACAAATAATATTTCCTTTTCATTCCTCACTTGGTTCATATAATTTTTTTTTTTTTATTTAGCGATATGGAATGCATTATCTAGCGTTAGAGTGATTTCATCTTATATACTAAACCCCCACTGTTATTTAGAGCCAAGAGAAATAAGGAATTTTACAGCTGCAATTGTCTTGTCTATAGTTCAGTGCCCTGTAAAAGGACTGGAGTCACATTCTGGAATAAATTGAGGCCTGCTGGGATGAGCGGAATGTGCTAGTCTTTGAGTCACTGGTCCACATAGTGACACTTGGATTGATTCTTGACATTCCCAGTTGGAAATCCAGTCAGTTATCAGATGATTTCACAAAAGAAAATAATGAGGACTCTTATTAGAAATGGTAAAAGTATCTCATGGGTGAGTGCATTCATGGGTTTTGCTAAATACACCAATGCATGTGGAGATTCATTTCAGTTAGCATTTACTGGAAACCAGAGACCCTATGTCAGATGTCATATCCACTTATAAATGATAGTAGAATGATATTCTAAATTGTTATTTTTGTCTTCTTTTTCCAGTTTAATGCCTTAAAATGGTGGTAAAAATGGTGGTGTCCCATAAAGGGGGTTGTTTAAATAAGTCTGTGTTGTTACTGTTACCTTGTTTCAAAGACATACACATGTCTCATGAAAGGGGTTGTTTAAATAATCCTATGTTGCTGCTATTACCTTGTTTCAAAGATGTACAGAGAGATCACACAAGGGAACAAATGCACGTACAGCTCTTGAGAACCAGCTAGGAAGGATCTCAAGTCACTTACTAATTTTCCTATGCAGTTCTCCTCTGAGTGACCAGCTGTATCATCTCCACTGTGTGCTCTTCAATGCCACCAGGCTAAACCACATTTTGTGTTTGTTTGTTTTTGCAAGCCAGTTCCTACCTAAGCTAAGAGCACTCAGATCTTCTTATGATCTAGCCTTCCTCGTGTCTTGGTGAACTTTAGTGGCTGGAAAGTCAAACTCTCCATTGGCCAGGCTCCCATGTGCTCTGTCTTCACATGAGCTAACCTAGACTAATGCAGTGTTTAGATGCCGGTGAAGAGTGCTTGTAATGTCAGTGAGCTCTGTTGGCTGGAGTGGTGTGAAGCAATGCACTATGCTGCTCTGGGTCTCTCATTGACTTTCACATTATTTAAAAAAAATTTTTTTAGAATGTCTCAATCTGTCAAGTACCCTTGTTGCCCACTACAAAGGTGAATGTTATTTGAAGTCATTGATCAGTTTCACAATCAAACCTACAACAAAGCTTTTGAACTCTAAAGCTTTGTGGTATTTCCCATCACTCAGCAGATTGGTATCTGAATATTTATCTGAGAAAAAACAGTTATTCTTTCCTGGGGATGTTATGAACGCAGTTTGAATGCCAAGACAGGATGATGCATTAGAGATTTTCTCTGTGCCTGAGACAACATGAAACAAGGGACAAAGACAGAGTAGCTCAGATTCGAGGGATGCATCCTAGCATGATGGGGCAAGGCATGGTCACCAGAAACTCGTTCCTGACAGTTGACAATCACTTACTTGACAGCCTGTTGCATCCCAGAGGGTCAGAAAGCTGAGGTGTTGAGCTGGATCTAGAGTCAGCCTGTAACCTTCAAGCTCAACTGTCTGCCTGCAAGCCTGCTATGTGACTTCTTCTTCAAAAATTCCATAAAGTTCTCCAAACTGTGCTACCAACTGGGAACCAAATGGTCAAGTACATGAGTCCTGGAATAAAGGTCATTGGTAGGTAAGCATTAGACCTACTCCCAGCGGAGAGCAGTGTGTGGCTTGTTACCAATAATATAGACAAATGTGACTGAAGCAGATGGAGAATACAATATTTTATGGGTGAGATGCTAGGTTGATAGTGAGGAAAGAACAGAAGTTCGTATATTGAGAGTAAGTCTCACCAGGATGCTCCTCACCAGACAGATGCTACTGAGGCTGGTGGTTCCCTCTTCACTCCCATCCCTGGCAAGAGACAAGTGTTTCCTCCCAGAGACTAACGCTTTGCTGATGCCTGTGTCTGAGCCTCACCAGGAAACTCTCCCTCCACCTAGCTCGCCAGCTTGAAATGAAAACTTAACAGTTCTGTTTTCCTGGAGACAATTTCCCTGTCTGCTTTGCAGAGCAGAAATGAGTGACAGCCAAAGGTTACCTGGTGTCTGAGGAAAGACACTGGCATAGGAAAAAGACAAATAACTGAAAATAACCCCCAGAAGCATTTACAATGTATGTATGGACACTACCAGGTTTTAGATGCTAAAATCATTACTAAGAAAGCCTAGAAAAGGCTTTAGAGTAACTTCACAAAGAAGTACAATCAATTGTTGCCAATTTCCTGATTGGCCACGAGGATTCTAAATGTGCCCATGCTCTCTCTTTTTCTCTCTCTCTTATATCTTCTCTCGTTCTTCATTATGTGAGGTTTGTTGTTATTGCTTTTTATTTATTCTTCTCTCATGGAATACATCCTGACCTCAGTTTCCCCTCTCCCTACTTCTCCCAGCCTGCCTTGTCACTACCTCTCTCCCCCAGATCCACTGTTCTTCTGTTTCCTTTCAGAAAAGAGCAGGGCTCCCAGGGATATCAACCAGGATATAGCAAGATACAATAAGACTAAGCACAAAACCCTCATTTCAGAGCTTCATGAGGCAATCCTGGAAGAAGAAAACAGTCCCAAGAGCAGGCAAAGGAGTCAAAGGTAGCCCTCACTCCTACTGTTGGGAGTCCCATAAAAACACCAAGCTACACAACCATCATATATATGCAGGAGATCAAGGTCAGACCCATGTAGGCTCCGTGATTGTCACTTCAGTCTCTGTGAGCCCCTGTGAGCCCTGTTTAGTTGATTGTGTGGGCCATGTTCTCCCAGTATTCTCCACCCATCTGGCTCCTACAATTGCTCCTCCCCTTCCTTTATTGAGGTTCCCTGACCTCCAAGCGGAAGGACCAGATGGAGGTTTCCAATTTGGCTGTTGTCTCTGAACATGCTATTTCTTTCTTTAAAAAAACAAAAAAAAAAAGATTTATTTATCTTATGCATATGAGTATACTGTTGCTCTCTTCAGATACAACATAAGAGGGCATCAGATCCCATTACAGATGGTTGTGAGCCACAGTGTGGTTGCTGGGAATTGAACTCAGGACCTTGGAAGAGCAATCAGTGCTCTTAACCGCTGAGTCATCTCTCCAGCCCATGCTATTTCTTAAAAATGAATGAATGAATGAATGAATGGGCTGTATATAAAGAGCTGGAACAAGAAGTCCTGTAAGATGGCTCAGTATGTAAAAGTGCCTCCAGCAGGGCAAGCTGGAGGCTGAGGTCACAAGACCTACATTGTGGAAGGGGAGAATAGACTGTGTACACTGTCCTCTGACCTCCCCCCCCCACACTGTGGCAGATAGGCATGTGCCCTTTCTACACACAAATACATAAATATGAAAAAAAAAAACCCTCTTAAGGGTACGAATAAGACTAGATCTGATGTATGGTTGTGTATACACCTGTTATCTTAACACCCAGGAGACAGAGGCGAAGGAAAGAAAGCTCAAGCTCACCTGTGGTACATGGTGAGACCCGCCCGGAGGGACCCGGTGAGACCCACCCGGAGGGATCTGACTATGAGAAAAGGACGGGCAAACTAGAAAACTATTTAACGTAACTATCTGCCTGGTATGACAACATTACGCAGCCTTAACTAAAAATAATCACAGAGTGTAACTTTAAAGTCTTTATCAAGGAAAATGTCAAACATTTATAAAATTAGAAAAAATTATATATATAATAGTCCAACTTCAGTCACGGTCGACCTCTTAAAAAACATCATTCCTTGGGGGGTGGGGTGGGGTGGGGAACACATTTTTGTTATCCTAGTCTCCAAGTTCACAAATTCTTTCTTTCTCTTTTCCCTTCCCTTCCCCTCTTCCACTCTTCTCCTCCCCTCCCCCATCCATTTCCTCTCTTCCCATGTCCCTGCCCTCTTTCCTCACTCTCTCTCCCTCATCCCCCCTCCCTCTTTTTTCTTAGGTGGGGCTGAGATTGAACCTAGTGCCTTGGGTACACTAGGCAAGCGCTCGCCTACACCCTTAGCCTTGACAGTGATTTCTTAACTCATTAGTCACTCATTTGTTACTTATGCTTCTCCATTGCTTTTATATTTTTCAAATGTAAGATTTTAAACAATAACCATTCATTTCAATGCAGCCATTTACATATTATTTCTTAATTCTTTTGTGTTCCTTTCATTTATTTGAGCAGGATTTTATAGAAGGTAGAAGTTTTTCTTTTTCCCTGTCAAATTTCTGAGTTTGAATTTTGTTCTTGTACCCCCATGGCATTATGGAACATAGTTCAAACTCACTAGATATATTTAACTCTGTGTTGGTAATGACACCAAGGGTATTTTATTGATTATATGGGAAAAACCCTAACACATTAAATTAAAAGTTGTAAACATGGGGAATTAATTTGCAATTGTAACAATACAGCCAAGTGAATGTCTTAGAATAATTATACAACAAAGTATAATTAAGTGTTGCTTAATTATATAAATAAGAAATTATGAGTTTCATATTTAAACTAGGCTATAGAGAAATAGTAACCGATGGGTATATGTTTATCTTTACAAATATATTTGAGATTAAAAAATTGTAGAATTATGTCACTGCTTGTTAAAGTTTTGTGAATAGCTATATCATTGATGAGCAGTGAATGGTAATATCAAACCAGAGGGATATACATCAGCCACAGTCACTCTGATTTCAAAATAAGTCAATTCCAAATCTGAGTGAGCCTTGAAACCCCATTATGAATATATCAGTTAATGTACAAAGTGTATGAGAGACTAGAATCTTTAACTTAGTCGGAAAACTATGATAAAGCCACACATGGAGAATAGAGGAGGCATGGAAATGACCAAATGTTCTCAGATGCTCTGAATAAAAATGACAAGTAAGGTCAAACTTAAGAAACTAGTGTAGAACTATTATTTATACTAGAGGAAACACTAGCCAATAAACAAGTCCAAAAGTGTTGTCCCTGGTGACTAGATAAGACAAGACAAGGTCAGAATCGAATGTTTGCTTGTTTTAGGTTTGGGGCTTTATAATATTGTTTGATTTTTAAGTATTTAATCCTTTGAAAAATAATTTAAAATAAAGGAAGTAAAAGAACAGAAAGATGGGTGTGACTATTGGATACCTTATGAAAGCAGAGCCAAGGGTTGATGGTTCTTATTCCTCACAGGTTTGCATGTGGTGTTGTAATCTAGTGGTAGTTCTCTTTATGACGGGGGATTGTGTGCTCATGTTTAGCCTGAAAGGAAGCTCAGCCTTGAAGTCTTCATCCCTAAGCAGCCTGTGCTCTCTTAAAGAATGTTTTAGCTTGGTGGCACACGCCCTTAATCCCAGCACTCAGGAGGCAAAGGCAGGCGGATCTCTGTGAGTTCCAGGCCAGTCTGGTCTACAGAATGAGTTCCAGGACAGCCAGGGCTACACAGAGAAACATTGTCTCAAGAAGAAAAAAAAAATGTTCTAACTTCTGCAAAGAATTTTAGATCCATTCTAGAAACATTTTTAAGATAAACTGTATGTGTTTGTGTGTGTGTGTGTGTGTGTGTGTGTGTGTTTTCATCAGTTTCCCAAGTCAAGCTAACTGGCTGGTAGACCAGGTTACAACGGCTCCTCTAAACCAAGCTGTGTTTCATAGCTGACTTTTATAGGATGGCAGAGAAGCATGATGGCCAGCCGTGGGGTAAATTATGCTTTCAGCTTTCCCTGTTACCCTCTCCTCTTCAGGGTCTTTCTAATTAGTAGACATCCTTGGATATCAAGTTAATATTTCATATCAGTTCCTTCATGCTTGACTTAGAAAATCCATGATTACAATGGACACTCAGCTTCACAAAGCCAAAATGTTTACTTAGTATCACAGCCAAATGTCCCACTTTCTTTCCGAGGTATTTAAGCAACAGAGCATGCAGTTTTATTTCTCTCAAAGAAATATAGTGCTGGCCCTCTATGGAACAAGATTGTGTATACAGATTCTTCTGAAATTGGAAGTGCTGTAAAAAATATCTACTGTTTCTATTATTTCTTCTCAAACACAGTAGATTAGGTAATTTTTGATGGTTCATTGCTCTTAATCTTATATTACTTGTGTCAAATTTAAATATATGCCATATTTTAAAAAAATCAGTAAAAAAAAAAATTATTGCCAAAATGGGGAGTGACGTCTATGTCAGTCATGAGGGACATCATAATGAGGTGAACTATAGGTGCACACTCTTTCGTCAATCTTTCACGCGCTTCAGATTACTTTCACATATGTGGTTACTGATTACCAGTCACTTACGAAGTTGAGCTTTAATTGTCCTTCAAACTAAATGTGAATTTTATTTTTGTAAATTCTGCCTTGGCAGTCTGATTATTTTTTTTTAAGTTTTTTTTTTTTTTTTTTTATTGCTCTTGTTTGCTTGAAGGGCATATGCAGAACTTCTCCGCTGCTCTGGAAATGTAACCTCTTTCCTGTCACTCGGCTTAACGGTCCGCACATGTTTTCTCACTTAAACTTCGCCTCATTTGGCTGCGGTTTCTTTCTGTAGCCTTTGAAACCATTTCTAATGGAAAAATGCAGCTGTGAGCGATATTTCCTAAAATGTACATGGAATTAATTTTCCAGGCATTTTGAGCGAGGGCCCCGGGTATCTGGAGGAGAGACTTTGCCAAGAGACATTTTCATATAAGCAAATTAAAGCGAGCGAGAGGGCAGGACGGTCATTTAAGGGAGTGAGCGAAGCCATGATGCAGAGAACCGTGGCCAGGGGGGAAGGGAGGAGGAGAAAAGTCACGAGAAAAGACGTGGAACAGGAACAAGGAGTAAGCAAGGAAAGCCATGTCCTGTGGGAAGGGGGAAGAGAAAGGAGAAAGAAAAGAAAGTAGGAGTTCCTGGAAGGGTGGGAAGGACAGCCCTTAAGAGAGAAAACATTATCTCTTGGATCTATTGTTATTTTAAAAACTGATTATTCTTTGAAAATTGACATGTTTATATAACGTTGTTGGTCAGTCATTTCACTTACGCCTCATCTCATCCATTTTTCTCTGACAAATCTCCCTCCTATTTTCATGTGTATTTATCTGTTTGTTCTGTTATTTTGTGATCCACCGAGTTTAATTAGGGTTGCTTTCAAAAACACGGATGGGGTTATTTAGTGGAGCAGCCCGCAACACTGACTATACCCTCAAAGAAAATATCCCTGCCACCCTAAACAGCCACCCGCCTCATCCTGCCACCAACAACGTAAGTTTCAAACCATCAGTCTGCGGTCTGTGTCTTCAAAAACCTTAATTTCTATGACATCAATGAAATGTACAATTTGTCGGATATAAATAAACCAGTTTCAGTTAGAAGGTCACCTTTAAAACTAGCACTTTTAAATGTAGCTGGTGAGATTCTTCGTTTTTAATCAACAGTCTTTTATGACCTCATAGTGTTTTTCTATAGGCACTGCAAGGTTAAAAGCTGGTGTACCACACAGGAGCTTCCCGAAGCACAGCTGCCGAACTGCGCATGCCCAGGAAACGGTGCCAACAGGGGCATGTGAAGCCGGTTCCAGACAGTGGAGACTCCCTGTGTCTGCTCCCTCGGGCAGATTTCTACCTCTCATTTAGGAAGTTCTCAAGTTCAGTGACCGAAATCCAAAACACACAAAAGAAACAAGATGCGTTCTTATTATGAATGTGGAGTTTGGGTGGTAGGTACATTTTTCCAGAATTACCCTCTGGAAAAGCATAAACTTCAAACACACGAGGAGTATGTGTTTATTGTTATATAATATTTACTGTGTTAACATAATACAATGAGATGAATAATTGTAGGACAATTAACGCAGGACAGCAGGCTTCACTGTTACATATTTATGATCATTTTACACATATTATAATGATGTAGATGGTTTTACAGTTGACTAAATTGGTATACTCCCTTGGCCTGGTACCATCAAGAAATTACTTTATGAGGATGCAGGCTATGTAAATATTTAAATAAGGTTACTTAAGTGCTGGAGGACACTGCACATGGATAGAGAACAAAGCAAAGACTGCAGCAAGACTGGTGTGAGTGAGATAAACACAAGTGATTATGTTTGCACAATAGTCCAAACTACTTTTGAACTGTATTTTTAAAACTTGAGGCTCAGAGAATTTTTTTTTTGAAATATAGCTGAGCTCCTGCAATGAGCTACTGCCAAATATTAAAAGGTAATTCTTATGAATATACCACAGTTCAGGTGCAACTTCAGTAATTCTAATGTGATTATAGTACCAAAAACTATAGAAATTCACAACTGCACATGGCGTGAAAATATGTATAGGTTCTGAAATAGTCTGAAATGATTTCACAGGTGTCGTGGGGGTGGGGGACTAAAAAATATCGTTCATACTTACTTCTGTCTGCCTGTTAACCATGTTCTCAAGCTCTGACTCTTTGCAGTTATTTTATTTGATATTTTTGCATGTGGCTTTGCTTTCGTTCTTTTTGTGTTTTGGCTTGTTTGATTGTTTGACACAAGCTTTTGTACAGCCAAAGGAATTTATATAAACTGATCACACTGAGCGATATTCCCAGGCACGGCTGAGTCTCCTGCAGATTCATAGCTCATCCCGGAGGAAGAATTTGTGCTGGAATCACAGAGCACGCTGATGTGCTGAACCCCGTGCATTAGGAATCCGCTTTAAAACTGGAGAGAGTGAACGTGAGGGCATCTGTCCTACAGATGCGGTTGTTTCAGGGTCTTGTATTCACAGAACTGAATTTTCTGATGTTCCGTGGAGCTGAAGACAATGTACACTAAAGGAAAGAATTCTTGGCTTACCAAGCAGACTTAGCCTTTTTATTCTGCTCCCTTTTCAGGGGGAGATGACAGGAACAAATGTAAAGTATCCCACCCAAGTTCCAGCTTGTAAATAATTTAATCTCTTGAGACTACGCACAGGAGCACAAGTGACTCAGTCCCAGGCGTAACCAAAAAGCATAACCACCACGCCAGCATGGGTGATGGTCTTCTATAGCAGCAAAGATGTCGTCCTGAACCCAGTCTTTACCCTAGCTAGGTCCTCCAGAAGCCCAAGACCATGCAACAGGTTTGCGCAGGGAGCCAGAGTGAGGAGGGAGTGCCTGGACTCTCGGTTGAGGATTTGGTTGGGCCCTCTCCTTTCCTTCTGTGAAGGGGGACACCAACTGTGCTGATCTCCTCAGGGTTTGTGGGGTAACCCCAAGTACACAGATTTCTAGAGGGTCGTAACCACCTCACTCTCAAAGGACAGAGTTCCGTAATATTGGCTTGTTCTCTGGTCCATGTCTGGAAGAGTCTTTTGCATAGTCAGATGTGTCATAACCGTATTTTGCCAGAGTAGCCCGAGGTTTTATCACTAGATATCCCAACCGGCTGTTTTCTTCACCTTTCAAATGCCACCTTCTCAGGGAAACCTATCCTGTCACCTGAACGAATAATGCTGCTATATGAAGGCTCTCGCTGCGCTCGGCTCCCCTCGCCTTCACCTCAGAACTTTTTCTCCCGCTGCTGTTCAGCTCTTACTTACGTGGCTGTTTAGCTAGCCCGTTGTTACAGTTTAATTGCTCTCCCTTCCGCTTCAAAATTATGAAAATCAGAACTTTTGCCCGTTTTTGTTCTTGGATACAAGTGCCTGGAACAACATCTGGCCCGTAGAAGGAGCTCAAATATTTGTGGAATGATTGAATTTAGCAAATCGGTATTGAATGTCTGCTCTGTCCCAAGATTTGTGCTTAGCACCAGGAATAAAAATGACAGCGAGGCACAGTGTCTAACCCACAAAAGTTTACATGGCTCAGTTCCCAGGACACCCACCACAGTTTCTGACTCAGAAGACTTTGGACAGAGTCTAGAAAGTTCCTGGCCTGCCAGATACACCAGAGTTCTCATTTCTCCAATGTCCTCTGTGCCGGGAGATAAATTGAATTGTCATGGAATCTTTGACATAAAACAAACCTGAAACACATTTGGCATTGGATACCCCTCCCTCAATCATAAAGGGATGCTGGGATAAATATCATGCCCTTTCTGTTTCCCAGAAACACAGACAAGAACATTTATAGTAGGCCATTGCTCATGTCTAAGCCAAAGCACTTCTATCATGATAGAAACGAATGCCCAGCACAGAATAGTGAGGTAGGTAAGTGTGAAAAAGAGTGTTCCCAGGGAATATTCTTTGAACATTTCTACTGCCTTCATCTCAACTGCCAAGTTTTTTGTTTGTTTGTTTTGAGTTTTTTGTTTGTTTGTTTGTTTGTTTTGGGGGGGCAGTTTCAAGACAGGGTTTCTCTATATAGCCCTGGCTGTACTGAAACTCACTCTGTAGTCCAGGCTGGCCTAGAACTTAGAAATCCGCCTGCCTCTGCCTCCCGAGTGCTGGGATTTAAAGCCGTGTGCCACCACTGCCCAGCACTCAACCACCAAGTTTTAAACTGAGGTTTAATGCATCTTTAGATTTTATTTTCAGACCTTAGTAGATGTAATGCTTGGTACATGCAGGGAAAAAAAAAATAGCTTTTAAAGGATCGTGCAGTACTTAGGGTGGACTGGGATAGTGTAGCTGTTACTGCAGAAGTGAGTGACTATTGCCTCAAGTTCAGACTGTCTGTGTGTCCTTATCAAGGTCTTTGTGTAGTAGGTGAGATGTCCATTGATCACTGGCAGATGTCTACAGTGTTACCAAATCAAATTCAACTTCAGTGTTTGATTTGTTCATTTGCCCATTGTGCCAGCAATTGCACTGATGGCTTCCTAGGGAGAAAGGTTAGGAATGGGACATCTTCATGGGTCATGATGAAGTACCACTAGGGCACACTTGCTTTGGGATAGAATTCCAAACAAAGCCTGTCTTGACTGTTTGGAGCAACAGTGTAGCCTTATTATTTAACACAGATTCATCTAGAGCAGTGGTTCTCAACCTTCCTACTGTTGTGACCCTTTAATACAGTTCTCATGCCGTGGTGACCCCCAATAATAAATTATTTCATTGCTATTTCATAACTGTAAATTTTGCTACTGTTATGAATTGTAATGTAAATATTCAGGATATCTGAAATGTGACCGCCAAAGGGCTTGTAACCCACAGGCTGAGAACCACTAATCTAAATCATGCAGATGAACAATGTGCTCCCCCACACCAGGACGCCACAGGAGTAAGGTTGTAATCGGTATCTATGGTGTCAGCTATTCCTAGGCAAAAAAAGTTACAAAAATAAGCAAACAAAGCTTATTTTCTATAAGCCCAGGTCCCATTTCATGCACATTCTTTTTTTTTTATATTTACTTGAACTCTCCTCTCCTCTCCTCTCCTCTCCTCTCCCCTCCCCCTTCCTCTCCCCTCCCCCTTCCCCTTCCCCTCCCCTCCCTTCCCTCTTCCCCTCCCCTCCCCCTTCCCCTCCCTTCCTTCTTCCCCTCCCCTCCCCCTTCCCCCTTCCCCCTTCCCCTCCCCTCCCCCTTCCCCTCCCTTCCTTCTTCCCCTCCCCTCCCCCTTCCCCCTTCCCCCTTCCCCTCCCTTCCCCTTCCCCCTTCCCCTCCCCCTCCCCTTCCCCTCCTCTCCCCTCCCCTCCCCTCTCCCCTTCCCTCCCCCTCTCTCTTTCTGCTCTCATATATTACATCCTGACCACAGTTTCCCCTCTTTCGTCTCCTCCCAGACCCCCCTACCTCCCTTCTCTTCTAGATCCATACCCTTAAAAAAAATTTTATTATTAGTTTTTGAGAGTTTCAAATTTTGTACAACACGGTTAGATCATATTCACCTCCTCAACTCTACCCAGATCTTATCCTTCTGTATCTAATTGGTGTTTCCTCCTCCCCTCCCCCACCAAAACGTTTCAAGACTAACTTGTACTTCCCCACATGTTCTTGGATGTCTGGTCTTCCACTGGAGTGTCTTCCCATGGTTGATTTATCAGAGGTTGTTCACTTAGAGTAAAATGGCCTGTCCTTTTCCAGTGGCTAACAGCTGCCAATTGCACCGTGGCTATGGGCGTGGCTGTGGGCGTGGCTGTGGACCTGGCTAAGGCAGGGCTATGCATCTATCTCCCCTCTCCCTTGGGGCTTGGGCTTCTGCATGTAATTGCTGTGGGTTCATATGTGTAGCTGTCCTGCTGTTTCCAGATGTTTCCTTGTAATAACCCACTACCTCTGGCTCTTACTGCTACCTCTTAACACCAACTGATTCTTGAGCTTTGGGAAGAGGGCCGTGGCATATGTTTCTCTTAGGACTGAACCATCTGTAGTCTTTTATTGTGCATCTCTCTTTTTTTTTTTTGTTTTTGTTTTGTTTTGTTTTGTTTGTTGTTGTTGTTTTTGTTTTTTGAGACAGGGTTTCTCTGTGTAGCCCTGGCTGTCCTGGAACTCACACTGTAGACCAGGCTGGCCTCAAACTCAGAAATCCGCCTGCCTCTGCCTCCCAAGTGCTGGGATTTTAAAGGCGTGTGCCACCACTGCCCGGCTTATTGTGCATCTCTTGGCTATTCCATATCTTTCTTTCCCAGTCCATTATTTTCCTCCCTCAGATCTAGAACTTTAATTTCTCTCTTGCTGTCTTTAGACAGCCATGTTTTCTGGATAGGGTTGTATCAATAAATTTTGCGATCTTGTGTGTTTGTCCACTGTCCCTGTAATCCAATCATAGTCTATCCCAAATATATTTGACTGGTGGGGATTTTTCTAGTTTTGAGCCAGAATGTCTTCAAGTGGTGTGAATTCCAAAAGTAGGTGATACAAATTATGCATGTTTTGAAAAAACATACAGAAGCTGGTCACTAAGTAGTTGCTCTGTGACAGGAAATATGCGGGACATTCAGTATTTGGCACCCAGTGTCATCAGCAGGAAGGACCTCTCTGGTAGGTGGAATCTACTTTCTAAAGATGAGAAGACTGAGGCCCAGTGAGGTTGGTTTACTTCTCAACATCATGAGATTTAATCTGCAAGTTTCAGAGAATATCAAGCTCCCGACTTTCTCCTTCTGCTCACCCACAGGGACATAAAGATGTTGCTGCTCATATTCACGGGGCATGGGCAAAAACAAAGTTTGAAGAGGGTGTATCTAGAGAGCTGGTTCAGAAGTTGAGAGCATCTGTGCCTGAAGAGGACCTGGGTTAAATTCCCAGCACCCACATGAAGGCTAACAACAGTCTGTAACTCCAGTTCCAGAGCATCTGATGCCCTCTTCTGAACACACACACATAGACATGCATGCAGTCCAAACACCCAAACACAAATTTAAAGCAAGCGAATCTTAAAACAATAAAGAGGGGGAGTGAATGAAGAATACTTTGTTTGACTGTGCACACCTTTATCTAACATTATGGAGCCGTTTGGAAATCTTTCCTCTCTATGGCATTGTCAAATGGTGAAACGTGAATATTTTCCACGTATTTAGAGAGCTAAACTTGGTGATGACATTTGAGAAACTTTCTAAATCTAGAAGCAAAAATTACAATATTATCTCTATTTTGCTCTCCAAATTATTGATTCCACCTTCATCCATACTTGTCTTAATCTTGGTACCTTTATTGAATGAGCACATCCATGATAACCTGTAATGCCTCTCGGTGTCCTTTTCTAACTCTGGCTTCGTCTACATTGCTCTCTTCTTTTCTGTCTTGGGCTATTTGGAGCTGCCTTGTTCCAACACCCAGGCTACAGATGCCATGAACCACTCATCTGTGGGATTCACTTCAGGTGTTTTTATTCCTCATGTGCACACTCACCCATTTACTCTCTAGCTATGGGAGTGTGTACGAAGCCTGCTACTACCCCGGCAACGTGCTACGTCCACAGGCATAGGTTCTTGGGTAAACATCTCAGTCACTTTGGGTAATTCCTACTTCTTACTAATAGTATTTCTCAGGAGAAAAAAAATATTTATTTTATTTTCTTATGTATTATTTTTAGTTAGCTAAATTTTAAATTAAAATAATAATAAAATAGGTTGCCATCTGGTCCTGGTGAAGATAAAGAAAACCTGAAGCTTTAATAAATCCCTTAAAGGGGACACAAAGATTGGGACCATGTTAGAATGTAAATTGGTGAGTTTGGTTTTTTATATCAAGTTAAAAATAAGTCTGCTTAACATATGGCCCTATGATCTCACACTTAATAATTTACTCAGGATGTTTCATGCTTTCATTAAGAAGATAGAATTATGGAGTTAATCAATGGCTCCGGGGAGGGAAGCAGGGGGTGGGGGGTGGGGGGTGGACTGTAAAGAAAGATGTGAGAGAGTATTGACTTGTCCGAATCAGCTGCACCTTGCTTGTGGCAATGATGCTACTTCTTTGCAAAACACTGACTATGTGCTCAGAAAAGAGTGGATTTCACTATCTCAGAATTAATAGTAAATAGGGACATTTTTCAAAAGCAAGAATCCATCTTAGTTGGATAATTCCTTGCTGGTCTCGTTCTCCAGAGACTAAATGTGTTATAAAAATGTCTTGCAATATTTCACGTCTTAAACTTAGAATAAGTCCATGCCTCTCAAGCACAAAGTCACACCTGAACTCTTTCCATTAGATTTATTTGGAATGTTTAATAAGCACTCTAGTCTGAAGAAAAACATTCCTGACCTCATTATTTTTTATTTTGCACCATACCTTGCGTCTACATGCGTATGCATGTTTCAAGACCACTTTGTTTTCTTAACAGGTTCTTTTTCGAGGACAAAACTCTCAGTTCCATTCATTGACACACACACCCCCTTCCCTCAGCATATTAAACTTGATAGAGATGGATTAGTTTAAATGCAGGTGGCCACGGGAAAAATGACGAAATCTTGAGGTCAGTTCCCACCCAGGGTTGCCTGGCCCTTCATCCGGTTACAGATAGAAAGCTCTAAGGTGACCGCATGCCTGTAAAGTTTGACCTGCTTTCTCCAGCACAGGTGGTAGAAAGAGTTCCAATAATCAGAGGACTGATGAAGCCACATCTGTTGCCTTTAGTGTGCACAGCTGCATGAGGATATAGCTAGGCTCGTAGCTGTATTTGCAGTAACTTGGCCGGAATGATGGATGCGAGATCTGCTCGTGGAATTTTGATAAACACACTAGGTGTCCATTCCAAGCCAGAGCCTTTATCTCATCCTCACCTCTCATAGTTTTTGGTTAATTCAAGTAAATAGCTGAGGGACAAATAAACTAGAGCTTTCTAGATCTCCAAATCTGTGCCCTTGCCAAGATTCATTACTTTCCTGAGTATCTTTAAATATATATATACATATATGTATATGTGTGTATGTATGTATATGTAGCTGTCTTCAGACCTTCCAGAAGGGGGCATCAGATCCCATTACAAATGGTTGTGAGCCACCAAGTGGTTGCTGGGAATTGAACTCAGGACCTCTGGAAGAGCAGTCAGTGCTCTTAACCACTGAGCCATCTCACTAGCCCCCTGAATTGGAATGGCATCTTATATTTCCACTGTATAACAAGACTTTCAGAATAAAATAATGACTTTATTATTAGCATAAATGGGTGCAGCAATAACACAGGGCTTTTAATCCATAATAAAGTTGTATGATGCTCACATAAGCAAACTGCCCCCTTCCCATAGTCTTTCATTTTACTTACGTGCATTTTCTCAGATGTTCAAACCGATATCGTACATTGCGATTTTGACTCGGTTAACATGTGAGTCCTACAGGCCCTGTTTGCAGACCCATGTTGTATTTCAGAGGAAATGAAACGAAGCTCCATCAGCTCTGGGGCTCGTTGTTTTATAACACCCAGACTCTGCCTGGCATTCAGCTTGGGTGGGAGAGAAATAGGTGAACAAAGACAAAGAGAGACACAGACTTAGAAATGTTTAAGTCAAACCATTACCCGCCGTGGCGACTGTTTCTTAACATCCTGACCCAGCCCGTCTCTCCATTGCCTGTTTTTTCCCTTTGAGAGTAACTCGGTTGCATGAAATATCTCCAGTGCTACAGGCTCAGAATTAGAAATGGAAAAGAGCAGCCACAGAACACCCTGGGACAACTCTGCTGTCGCTCAGTGTGGCCACCATCACCACACACAGCCACACACATTGTGTTGGTCTCTGTCCCAAGCTGGTCCTCCTCCCAGGCTTGGGATGAGTTTTCAGATGCATCTGCTTACTGTCTGAGATCTTCCAATGTTAGGAAACGCCTCTGCCTTTCTCTCCTGTTTGCATAGTCTTACTAGGAAAATTAGAAAAAAAAATTCCATTTCTGGAGTCAATGAGGAACAATTAAGCCAGTAGTTAAAGTGCTTCCCCTCAAGGAGTGGGGGGTTAGAGGGAGAGAGGGAGGAGAGGAAGGAAGGAGGAAGAAGAAAGAAAGAAGGAAGGAAGAAATTATAACTATATCGTCTTCCTCCTCTCTAGAATACTTATTACATGCCAGGACATTGCTACTACAATCTAGGCATTATGTAACGTATACTCCAAAGTTGTGGAAAATGGGCATAAGACTAAAGCTCCCGACACTGTGACATCAGCTACACATCTGGCTAAATCATACCATCGTTGCCATCAATGCTTTTCTCCCATGCCCTGTGACATCTACTTAACTCGGCTAAGTTTGATGACCTATAAACTCACAAGCTGAAGCAGCTCAGTTGCTTTCCCTCAGGGAACTTTCATGCTACAGTGACAGAGTGTCAGGTTGTCCCTAAGCACCAAGGTTACCCAGCACACATCAGAAAGCTCTCTTAACAAGTCTGCTCTCCAACTATGCTGACCCCAGCTGCTCCCTCCTTTCAGGCAGGGATGATGCGAACCTGACAGGATCAGCAGGTTTCTCTCACATGGTACAATTCTGCCCTCCCTCCATTCCCTGTTTGAAACACATCAACTCTCCTAGGGTATTTATGGATACAATGAAACACCATGACCACGAATCAAGTTGGGGAGGAAAGGGTTTATTTGCTTACACTTCCATGTTGCTGTTCATCACTGAAGGAGGTCAGGACAGGAGTTCACACAGGGTAGGGACCTGGAAGCAGGAGCTGATGCAGAGGCCATTGAGGGGTGCTGCTTACTGATTTGCTCAGCCTGCTTTCTTATAGAACCCAGGACCACCAGCCTAGGGATGTCACCACCCAACAATGGGCTGGGCCTTTCTCCATTGATCACTAATTGATAAAATACTCTATAGCCTGATATTATGGAGGCATTTCCTCAACTGAGTCTCCTTCCTCTCTGATGACTCTAGCTTGTGTCACGTTGACACACAAAACCAGTAAATACATCCACACAGATGCCTGTTACAAGGGTCTGACCCTCTTCTCAGATCCCTCTAGCCCACAATGGGTTCTGTTTCCAGTCCCTCCCAACAACCCTCCCAAGAATTTTCAGAGAACTAAGGGAAAGATCAGAATTCTAGGAAAGAAACTGAGCAGTCATTGTCACGACCACCGTATTTCTTTAAAACAGCATCTTGCTAGCGACCCCGTGTCTTCTCACAAACTTCCAGTCAAATTTCTGATAGGTGCTCCCCACTGCCTACAGTAGGACTAAGTTGACAGAGGTTCATTATTTATCTGTGATGTTCCATTCAGATGTCGCCATGCTGAAAGAAGGAATCGCACTTTTCTCTTTGTATTCTTATTAGTAAGAAGCCCTGAGCCCCGAGGGGAGAGATTTAATGAACTCATCCCTGAGCCCTATTTTAAAAGAAGACTCACCTTCATTTTTATCTTCATTTATGTGTAAGAATGTGCCACTTATATGTGCAGATGCCAGAAGATGGTTTCAGATCCCCTTGAGTTGGAATTACACACTGGTGTGAGCCTCCTGAGGTAGAGCCGGGAACCAAACCCAGGTCCTATACAAGTGCAGGCTCCTCACTGCTAAGCCCTCACTCCAGCGGTTGGGCAGGTACTATGTCGGTGGCAAGGAAATTAGTGGTAATTTATAAGTAGGCTACATTATCTTAGATATCCAGAAGCATTGAAAAATAGCATAACTACACTTCACTTCTTAAAATTATAGGTATAACTATTACTATTATGAAGGACTTCTCAGCTATTTTGGATAATTTTATGTGATACATGAGAAATTTTAAGGAATTTGGAAAATGCATCACGAATATAAACTATATTTTCTGTTTATGAGATCTATGCTTAAATTGTCTTAAAAGAGTAAAAGACTGGAACATTCCATAAACGGTATCAGTGATGTTGCTTACATTCTATCTCTCCAAGAGCTTGCTTTTATCACAATTTACTTGGTTTTTAACAGGTAAGTTATTCACATGGCTTATTAGTTCAGTGTAATAAAAAAAAAAATCTCAGTACAATGGCATCTTGCTATATTCATAGATCGGTGTCTTGCTCAAGTAACAACAGAGAATCTTCTTCCTGGGGCAGACGGGAGCAAACCTGTTATGCAGAAAGTGAAAGATTCTGGAACACCCAGCCCCAAATGGATGCCTCCATCAAATCCCTCCCCTCAGGGCTCGGGGAATCCCAAAGAAGAGGAGATAGAAAGAATGTAAGAACCCAAGGGAACCCAAGTGGATGGAGGACACCAGGAAAGCAAGGCCCTCCAGATCAACATGATTGAAGTTTACATGGACTCTCTGAGGGTCCTGGAGAGGACTTGCAGGGCCTGCACAGGTCTGCAGGAGGTCCTCTGTGTATATAACATGGTTTAGTGGAGTGTTTTTATGGGATTCCTGATCATGTGACTGCATAGATCTGTTCCTTCTGTTTTTTTTTTTTCTTATCCAGTGCTGATGTGCTAGTTTTCATTATTTTATTATTTTAAAGAGATCTCAGTGCAGATTTTTGGGGATGAATACCAAGAATTTTGAATAGGCTTTTGTGGTTTTTGTTTTACAGAAACTTGGCAAACTTTCCAGGGATCTGCAGGAAACCAGCAGAAATCTGAATTTTTAAAATATTTTTAGTGGGAATTCTGAATTTTTAAAATAGGCAGACTTGGATCCTCTCAGGACCAAAAAACATCAGGTTACCAAAGTTCACAAATAAAAGAAAAACAATAAATATTTGAATGCCTGCTTCAGCTGTTAACAACCATTTGCTCTCAGACAATGGATCAAATAGTGTCATGCTCTGTGATTGTTTTCTGAAGAAGGAAAAGAAAATCCAAAACATTTTTCAGTAAATAACAGAAAAAAAAATAATGAGTTTTCTGATGAAGGTACTTCATGGAAATAGTCTGAATCAGGGCATTTGAAAGCTACTAACAGAAATAGTGTAGAAATAGCTGGTGTTTATAACGAATTGGGGTTCTAAGGAATCTCGGCCAAATTTGTTATCATTTTTCTATCAGTTGCTACCCACTGTCTTCCTTCTCCATTTGCTGGTAGTCTTCCTGGGAATGAAGGTGAAGCCATGTAGACCTGTTTGTCTTAACCTTATCATCTCCAGCAGGACGCATACTTTCATCTTGCTCATTTCTCATCCAGTGACAAATGGAGCGTCTCAGGAAAAAGAGTCTCCCCAGAGCTGGCTAGAGCAGCTCACTCTGTAATAGACTTGGAAAGGATCTGGGGAACAACGAAGTCAAGCAGATCAATGACCCCCATTAACTGGACCTGCAGGTGAATGTGACCGGAGCAAGTCTGAAAGGAAGACATCTTTCTAGCAGGTTAGCTCTACCCAGAGAATCACTTCCCACAAACAAACCCATCACCTGAGGAACTGACTCCCTGCAGAGTCCCACCTGAGCTATGCCCCATCCTTTGAGGTAAACATGCAAATGTCTCATAAGCGCACACCCTTCACAGTGTGAAGAGCACCATACAGTCTCGTGGAAACTTTTGCATCCACTGTAGGAGAGACAGACTGGGACAAACTTGAGAGCCAGGGTTCTCTCTGAGCTGAGTCTGTCAGGTTGGTCAGGAAGGAGTCCGCCAGGAAGGGGATGCTGGGCCAGACCTTGGATCTTTCAGAGAAATACTGTGAAAGTCAAACTTCTGGTCTGCACACAGAGAGCATACTCAGGAATACACTGCAGCTGTGGTCATCTGCACAATATCAACCCAACAAAATTCTGGCATAGGTGAGGGTGGTGCTAGCCAGGCCCCCACCTCTTACTGAGGAGCTACTGGAAGTCAATAGCTGCTCTGACTGAAGCTCATCCTCCCTGTTTGTAGATGTGTGGCCACTGGTAGGTTCTCCGTGCTCCAGTTGGTGCTCCTTACCCACACATGTATGAGCAACACTGATTGGACTTAGTGAGTTATCCTCCTCCCCCTCCCTAGAATGAGGGCAAGAGGTCAGTAGGGGGCCATGATAAAGAGTCTGGGGGAGGAATTGGATGGGTAAATTGAGTGCATGTGATCACATTTCATTGTATACATGTATGAATTTCTCAAGAATAATAAAAATTAATTTGAAAAATCTCTGACCCTTGAATATAGAACGTGACAGCCAATCCCATATTACTAGCTTAATTATCAAATAATTAAAATGCTGTATTTTTTAAAAAAAAAATATCACTATTATTTTTATCACTGATTAAGTTTTTCCGAAAGATGGTTTTGAGAGAAAAGTGTGAAATTAATTGTCTTCAGATGGGATAACATGTTTAATTTTAACAAAATGTTCTTTCCAGCCTGCTTATAATTTGACAGTAATTGCAGAAGCCCTAAGAATTCCATTTCTTTCCCATGACATATCCTTCCTGTGACCACAGAAGGAAAACTGTGCATAGTGTCTGCTGTCTTCCTCTGGAGTCACTTGCCCGTGGTAGACTTGATTGGCAGTTCTTCTTAGAACTCATCACCCTTCCTGACCCTTCCCTTTACCTAAGGAGGAAAAAAACATTCAGATGGCTTCTCCTCTGGGACCTGAGGACTTAATCTCCATATTCCTAAAACTGTTCATAAAGCTAGCTGTCCAGCCTTCTCCTCATTATCTGCAGACTGTCTGCAGTCCAAAGGAATCACATATATGTGTATGTGCGTTCTCTATCATCTATCTATCTATCTATCTATCTATCTATCTATCTATCTATCTATCTATCTATCTATTCTTTTTTAAAATGGTCATTTGGCAAAGATGTAGGTATCATAAGACCTGTTCCCTGTCTGCCTACCTCTTCTCTATTTTTTTTCTTATCATTATGTTACAGAAAACTTAATCTTTAATAGGAATAGGTTCATTTAATTTCTTAACCAAATTAGTTCTCAAATCATCTGGATACAGTGCTAACCAAGCAGCCATATCAGAACACATTAAAATATCACTGATCTATATTACACATCATGTTCTTGGTCTTTACTGTGCCTCCCTCCCCTCTCCCTCTCTTTCCCTCCTTCTTCTCCCTCCCTCCCTCCTGCTCTCCCTTCCTCCCTTTCCCTCTCTTTTTCTCCTTCTCCTTCCATCCTTTCTTCCATTCCTCTTTCACCAACACCCTTCTCTTTTCAGACTACAACCCATCCTGACTTGGCCCTGTCTTGGCCCTTGCTTCTCATTCTCCTTAGTGTAAATGTGCTCTTTCTAGCCTAGGTATTTTCAATGTTCATTAACATTTGCATGTCTTTAAAAAATGTTAATCATGCTCAATATTGAAGGAATAACTATGTAACTGTAGTCTTGGGATTTGCATGTGTTCAGAGAAACGTTAAGCAATTCATTTGGTTTTCTTTCTAAGAGTCATGAATAATCAAACATTCTCTGAATTCCTGCTGAAACCATTCTGGTGGCAGAACTGCTTTAGGGGTGCCATCTTTTGAGGATGAGTTATTGATGTATCTGGTCTCAAGTGCTGGCTGTGCTACAGACTGAAGACTCACTATCTGAGACTTTCCCAGAGAAGCTGGATACCCAGGATGCCTTGACATGCTGAGAAGAACTGTGACATCAGCCTCTGCGATATCAGGTGATCTACCAGGAGATGGGGATCTTATGAGACCAGCCCACAGTATGCTCTGCTCTGCTCTGAGGGTGGGAGTTTCCTTTTCTGACCTGTTCTGTTGGAGAGTTAAAGTTTCAGATAAAGCTATATACTGATGGGCAGGGGCAGGTATTCAAAACAAGGCTGAGCCCCATGCCGTGAGATGCCACATGTACACCCCGGACCAGCTTGCTTATAGGAATGGGTCAGCAAAATGCCAGGATATGGGATTTACACAGAAAGAGTTCTGTGTCACTACAAGTAGAAATCCCAAGGGCACTGGAATGCCCGAACCTTCTGCGAGAACAGGACAGTAAATTCAGAGTCAGGTGAGTTAGTACAGCAGTCTTCCCTGACTGTTTTCCTAACATCCTGTGGAAAGTAAACTTTGAACATCCCAACAAATCTAATTTGAACATGGGATGGTTATCACGGCGCTATTAGAGCAGCAGCTAGCAGTGGAATTTCTGAAGTGAAGTATATAAAATGATTTATTTATGCACTAGTTCAAAACCTCTGGCTAGGCCTTGAACTTCAAAATCTGTGGAAAGATTTTTCTTTTTAATACACACACCCATCGTGTGTGCATGTGTGCGTGCATGCACACAGAGATGCACATGTGGAGGTCAGAGGACAATCTGTGGAGTCACTTCTCTCCTTCCACCTTTACATAGATTGCAGGGATTGGGAGGGATGGGGATTTCAGGGGGTAAGGGGTCAGGGGATAAGGGGTAGAGTAGTCGGTGGGGGTTCAGGGGTGGAAGATTGGAGTTCAGGGGCGGGGGGAAGGGGTTGGTTAAAGGATATAAAACAGAGCTCAGAAAATGGAGCTGGGCTCACTAGGGGCTGAATGAATACTGTGTAGTCTAGTCTCAGACAGACCAAAAAAAAGAAAAGAAAAAGAAAAAGAAAGAAAAGTTAATCAATACTCGGAGAAAACAATATAAAATGTTAACATTTAAGGAGCTAGAGGAAGGGAATGTATAGATTTTTGAAGTATTTTTGGAACTTTTCTGTATGTCTACAATTAAGATACATTTCTTTCTCTGATTTTAAGGAACTGCCAAAGCCACTTCAAAATTTCTCTTTGAGAGGGAACCGTGAGCGTCCTGGTAGAGAAACAACAGTCTTCCTCTAATAAATCTGCAGGTTTGTTTTAATGAGAGTCATTTTCACAAGTAGAAATCCACTGGAGTAGCTACTGTTCATGTTTTAGTAGCTCCTTCTAGGTTTTTAAAAAATATTCCATGCATATATCTAAGATGTAAAATCTGAGGATCTTTTGACTAATGAACACTCCACAGAACAAGTTACCGAAAATGGGTATCAATGGATGAAGAAAATGCAGCACCTTTTTCTGAACAAAACAGCACTCCTTCCCTAAAAAGGGGATGTGATCTTGTAGTTTGCAACCACATGGGTGGACCTGGTGGTTATATGTTAAGCAAATGAGCCAGGCCAAAAAAAGGGTGAGTGTCATGTAGTAGTGAATTTCCAACCCCAATAAGCCTGTGCAAAACCCACACAGCTCAGTGATAACATTTATAAGCTGTACGCCTAGATTGGGCGGATCTACCACTACACTGTTCCCCAGCTATGAGATCCCTTGTTACTTGTGGCTTCTCCAGACCATGTGGATTTGCTCCATCTTTGTTCCACCTCCTCTCCTTCCTCTGTCATCTTCTCCTTCCAGTCTTCCCCTCTCTAAAACCTCCAGCCCCACCTTCCCCGTCCACTGCCCAATCACAGGCTCCAGCGTTTATTTGACCAGTTAAAATGGGATGAAGGTTCACATGCAATCACCAGAGTACTGACTGATCCACTCCTCATGGTGGGGTGGGCAAACCCTCTTGAGGAAGAAGAATTAACATAAAAATACAAACAGCATGAGGCCAATCCACAACAGCATCACGTGATCTAACTCACGGTAGAACCTAAGAGCTAGAAATCAAGGGAAGAACAGTAGTTATCAGAAGACAAGACGATGAAGGGGACGGATAGGGGAAGACTGGCCAGTGGGAGTTTGTTGAACAAGAGGAACAAAGTCTAAGATTCTCTTTCCCTGTAGGGTGGATGTGACTGACGCTAGTGGACTTCATATTTTAGGTGATGAGGAGGGGGAACTGAATGGTGATAGATGTGCTAAGACCATGTGCTCATTATACATGGTATATTTCAAATATCACACCAGACCATATATGTGTGTGTGTATGTATATATGTGTGTGTATGTATATATGTGTGTATGTGTGTATGTGTATATGATGTATATATATGTATATATGATGTACATATGTATATATGTATTTATGATGTACATATGTATATATGTATGTATGTATATATATCAAATATTACACTAAACCCCTATGAGCATAGACCATTAGTGTGGGTCAATCCACAAGTGACTTCAGTAAAACTAATCCATCCAAAAGCCTGTCTTGTCAGTTTACCACAGCATGCTTCCCAGCAGCAAGTAGGAAAGCATACACTGAAGTGACCAGAGATGGTGAAAACATAGCGAGGAGCCTGTAGACAGAAGGGGTTGCAGTTACATTACCCCTGTGCACCTTTGAATTCGGTAGGAATAATGAAAGTTCTGACTAGAGTGGCCACGTGTTTTCTTTCTTTTTTAAAATATTTATCTTTAATCTGTTTGTTACGGTCCAGTCATCATCGCCCTCTTGATCCACCCTCCCACAGTTCCTCACCTTATTCTTCCCACCCCCTGTCTCCAAAAAGATGTCCCTCACCACCATCTCACCCCACCAGGCCTCATTCCCTGGGGTTTCAAGTTTCCTTAGGGTTAGGTGCATCTTCTCTCACTGAGGCGAGAACAGGCAGTCCTCTGTTGTACATATGTCGGGGGACTTGAACCAGCTACTGTAAGCTGTCTGGTTAGTGGCTCAGTGTTTGAGAGATGTCAGCAGTCCAGGTTAGTTGAGACTGCTGGTCTTCCTATAGGGTCGCCCTCCTCCTCAGTTTCTTCCAGCTTTTCCCTCATTCAATCACAGTGGTCCGTGACTTTAGTCCACTGGTTGGGTGTAAGTATCTATCTCAGTCAGCTGCTTGTTGAGCTTCTCAGGGGACAGCCATGGTAGACTCCTATCTGTAAGCACACCATAGCATCAGTAATAATGTCAGGCCTTGGAGCCTCCTCTTGAGATGGATCCCAAGTTGGGCCAGTCACTGGACCTCCTTTCCCTCAGTCTCTTCTCCATTTTTGTCCCCGCAGTTCTTTTATATATATGGAATACTACTCAGCTATTAAGAATGAGGATATCATGAGTTTTGCAGGCAAAAATATTATCTGAGTGAGGCAACTCAGACCCCAAAGGACATGCATGGTATGTACTCACTAATAAGTGGATATTAACCAAAAACTTGATGTTTCCTTTATGCGGCACTGACCCTCTTGTCAGGTATATCCAAAGGTTCTTTGTGGGACTGCTTTCTTTCTAGACACAGCCTTAAGGAGCACTTCCTACATGACTGAGTGGAGGAGTGGGCTTGCTCCCTCCTCCCTCTCCCCCCTCCCATGTAGCAGCACCATGACACCTTACAAAGAACACACGACACTCTGTTTCTTCCTAGATCATATAGGAGACTTTGGTTTTTGTTTTTTATTTAAAGAAGAAATTTAAAATAGCAATGGCTCATCTTTCCTAGGCTATTCGGTGTTTAATTAATTAATTTCTGTGTACTCTGTTGAGGTAGAGTTCTGCCAGCTGAAGTCAACGGAAATGAAAGGATAGAGAGGAGGAATAAGGGAACCCATGTCAATGACCCCAACAGTAGACTAAATTTCACGGGGTCGCTTCAGAAGCAAGATTAAAATACTAGACATAGAAAACAAATGCATTAGGAAACCCACACCCAGCTGTTAACATTGCCTTCCAAGCTTGTCAGTAGATGAAATGCTTTCAGGACCTTTAGGCTTCTATGCATTAGAATAAAATGTGTATCTTCTTTTATATAAGCCCATTAACCAGTTTAATTAGTAATCAATCATCCCAAAGGCCAACACATACAACTGCCAACATACAACTGCTATTATTTTTATTTTAAGCTCCATATTCTTATTAAAAAGAAAAAGTCAATGGATGTATTCAGTTGACAATTGGAAGTTAAATATTTCAGCCACTTGAAATATAAAATCATATTTATATAATAATAATACATCGAGACTCTCACTTTTGGTTTTTTTCTTGTCTTACTTCCTTGAAGCGGTGTGGAAATGCTATCTTCTAACAATGCTGAATGCCCTGCAGTCAGTGGGCTTCCACATGCAGCCACAGCACAAGACTTAGCGTATAGAGAGGGAGGATCAGAGAAATCAAACAATTACATCCGGGGTGTGACTCATCCCTGGGATGCCTGTTCTCTCGTGGCAAATGGTTTCACCAGTGATGTCTCTCATGGAAAAACTTACCACTACCTGTAGGTTTGCATTAACATCACAATTCTAGAGACTGGCAGAGAATTTACAGATGCAATGTATAGGCCGAACACATTTGTGGTAAGCAAATTGCTAGTTGGATGTGTGGGCAGCATTATGGTGTCTAAAATAGAGTGTACCCTCTCATTATCACACTGTTCCTAGTTAAAAGTATGTAGGGAAGGGTCCAGACACAACTGAAGGGATGCCTTGAACAGTCTGATGAGGAATAGAGACAGCAGCTTGGTCCTTTGCCCTGTGGGTGCCTCTCAGGACAGGGATTAGGGAAAATGAATCCTGACACCATTCCTAAGAACTGCCTCCTGTTTGCCTGCAGTTCCGTGTTCTTCCACCAGGCTGCATGGCAACAGGTCCCGGGGTAGCAGAGCTCAGAGCTCAGTCTCCCCCGACTCTGCCCTGGGGTTGCACTGGGAGTTTCCCAAGGAGCACAATACCGTTACATGAGTCTAGTGTGCTGTCCAAGTCACCTCTGTTTCCATAAGACCCACTCTGTGGAAGGTAAAGAAGATAAGTGATTTCTTGTCCTTTTGGAGTGTGTGTGAACTTGCCTTTTCTGAACAGATTGCATAGGCTGCCAAATTTAAAAGGCTTGGCTATCACGTAGAGTTTGAAAAAAAAATTGTTCTGTTTGACATGTTGTCTTAGTTAGGATTTTACTGCTGTGAACAGACACCATGACCAAGGCAACTCTTATAAGGACAACATTTAATTGGGGCTGCCTTACAGGTTCAGAGGTTCAGTCCATTATCATCAAAGAACAAGGCAGCATCCAGGCAGGCATGGGGCAGGAGGAGCTGAGAGTTCTACATCTTTATCTGAAGGCCTCTAGGAGAAGACTGACTCCCACACTGGACAGAGCTTCAAAGTCCAACCCCACAGTGACACACTTCTAATAAGGCCACACCTCCAAATAGTGCCACTCCCTGGACCAAGCATATTCAAACTGCCACGCATAGAAAAGTGTTTTTCTAAGTCTAAACTTCAAAGGATAATGCCCTTGTGTTTGCCATATACAATTATAGTTCCAACTGAGATACCACGGTAAGTATCTCTCCCTTATCACATGATTCTGTATGTGTGTCCCATGCATGAAACACAGTGAACATGAAACAAACACATCAGGTTGCATTAGCCAGACATGATGACATGCACCTGTAATCTGTATTCAGGGGTCGGAATTTCATGGTTATCCTTACCTTCATAGCAGATTTGAGGACAGCACAGATTATGTGAGACCTATTACAGAAAACAAAAGGAAGAAATACAGGGAGGGACTTCGAATGCTTTTATAACAGCTATGACTTAATATTTACTTAACTTCAGGTATGAATAATAGGCTATCTAATTAAATAGATACACTGCCAGGCTACGACTATTTCTCATGACAGTATTTGTTTGCATGTCACATTGTACTCAATTAGGATGAAAGAATTATGATTATTTTTACTGTTTTTTTTTTTTCAAATTTACCCTGGTCTTATAGGTTTTTGGTTCTTTGTTTTGTTTTGCTGCTCTTGACTTTCCATATTTAAAGAGGTCAATAGAAAATTACATGCTCCTGAAAATTGTTTTATTTATTTTTTATTTTTTAAAAGATCTGAAAAACCTAGTACCTTCTCTTGCCTGTGGATTTACACATCTCTTTCTGTGTGTGTCGGGGGCATGTTGTGTGTACTTTCATGGGGCTGTACATTTATGTGTATAGGTGCTTATACACATGTTTGTGCGTGTGTAGGCTAGAGGCCAGGATTGAGTGTCTTTCTTTGCTCAGTCTCTACTTTCTTTTGTGGGGACACTTGAAGCCCATACATTTGGTTAAAATGGCTGGTCAGTGAGCTTTCGAGAGCTGCCTGTCTCTGGCCCCAGGACCAATGTTACAGGCATATGCTGCCATGAATGACTTTTTACATGGGTTCTGACCTCAGTGACATCACCCCGTGAGTAAAGTACTTATTGTGCAAATATGGGGGTCTGTCTTTGAGATTATATACTTGTAAATTAAATTATATTCATCAGGCCATCTTGTTTAAGTCAGTATATCCATGTCTACTTCATATCACTTATCTGTGCACTCAACATATGGTTACTGGATGCCTACCATGCCCCCAGTCCTATACTGAATACAGATGATTCACCAGTGACAAAGGAACATATGGAAACTACATCATGTACCTCCTGTGTCTCACTAGCCACACAGGTGAAGAAGCCTAGGAAAGTGAATGTTGATTGGGGCAGAGCTTAAAAATGTAGATCTTTAAATGACAAATAAGTTATAAGGTGCACTAAAGCAATATTTCTCCAGGAGACAGCAAGAGTCAACTTTTACACACACACACACACACACAGAGAGAGAGAGAGAGAGAGAGAGAGAGAGAGAGAGAGAGAGAGAGAGAGAGAGAGAAACATAATAAAAACCAATCTATTACAATATTACAATATGGTCTATTTAAGTAGACAATGTTATATAATTCAATAGGTAGAAAATTACTATGTGCCTATGTTGGACGAAATGGCTCACAAACCAGGTTAAAAGCAGTGAGTGGAAACCGATTCACAATCTGAAAAGGATGCGGACAGGCAAAAGCATTAGAAGTCATAGGAGCGTGCTTCTGTTAAATCCAAGTTCAGTCCAGCCCCCATATCCGTGTCTTTCTGCTAGAACTGAAATTGCTTGCTTAAGTCACTCTGTGCCTCAGTTTTGAAGAGCAAGGAAGAGAATGGAAGGCAAGAAGTACAGCATCGCCTACAGGATACCAACTGGGAAGTAGATGAGGAACCATACACAAGGAACCAAAGGAACGAAAGACCTCATCCTGCACTGGATGTCAGCCAAGCATTGTTGTTATGGTTTGGAGACAGGAAATGTAACCCGCAGGCTCACATGCTTGAACACTTGGTCCAGCTAGAACCGCTGGTTCTAGAGGACACGGGATCTTAGGAAGTTAAGGCCTGTGTGGAGGAACTGGATCGAGAGGGTTGGAGCTTAAAGCTACGGCTCAGCGGAAGTTAGGGCCTACACGGGGGAATTGGGTAATAGGGGTGGAGCTTAAGGCCCAGCTAACTTTAGGTCTGTTTGCTTCTAACTAGTTGCCTCAGGTTCCAACCTCAAAAGAGTCGATTGCCATGTCTGCCCCAACACGATAGTTTATATCCCCTCAAACCATGAACCCAAATAAATTGTCTCATCCTTAAGATGTTTCTTGCCAGGTCGCAGTGGATGAAGTCTTGCACATTGGTAATTGGGTGAAAGAGAATTTAGTACATAGTGGGTCCTTCATAAACATCTGTTAGCTGCACACATGAACAACAAATGAAATGTTCCTATTTATTTACTTAACAGATACATATTGATCACCTTCATCACCTTCTTCATCACCTTCTTCATCACCTTCTTCATCACCTTCTTCATCACCTTCTTCATCACCTTCTTCATACCAACTATGCTTCTAGATGCTGAAGATAAGTAGCAAGTGAGACAAGCATCCCTGACCTTGTAAAGTACTATAGCCTAGGTAACTTGCCCTGCATGTGACTTCCTTCTGTTTTGGTTCTTTAATTACACTTTGCAGAGAATCTCTCACCAATAGGTGGCGTCTGAATGCTAGAAAAATACACCTTGAGTATTTTGACCCAGAAACACTTCCTCATTTTAGCAGAACCAAGCCAAGATATTATATAGTAAGTCACTAGGGCCATTACAATTTCAAGTCAGTATGGAAAGTATCCATTCCTCTTGGGAAAGGACTAAACCAGCAAGATAAATGTCATTATATCTGCTGCTTATACAAATATCAACCTTATTCACAGTAACCTTCCCAAGCGTTCCCTTTCTACAGGGAGGCCAACAAAGAATTAGCTCATGTTTGAAATTAAAACTACACACAAGCTGTCCGAGTATGTTCTTATGGGAAGCAATTAGCCCGGGAAACAAGCACAGGGTTCTGAACAGCACTCTTAAGATATTATGTGAACAGCTCACAACTCTCCATATATAGAAGAAAAAAACTTATTTGTGAAGTTGTCTGGATCTACATCAAGATTAAAGAAAAATAATGGTTTTACCGAAAGTCCTAGCTGTGGTATTTAGAGATGACAGAGATGACTAAGGGAGGAGATGAACGTTGCCGAATGCAGCAGTTCATACGAGTGTAAATTAGGTTAGTAAATCAGAGCGACTCCTCCGGTGTTTTTTAAACTATGTAACCATAAAGATATAATTTTACTCACTGTAACATTTTACAGAGAACAACAAAATAGCGATGCTTACCAATCGACCTGGTACTTAACAGAATTCCTCTCCTGCCTGGGGAAGGCTGTTGATTTATTGAGAAATCGTTGAATAAATCGAGGAGTGGGTTTTAAACAACAACCTTCCAGACGCCGTGTGGCTGTCAGCTCGTTTTACAACCTCCACATAAACCAGGTGTGTGGAGACGCTGCTGAGGTTGAGATCGTTTCTGGCTGCTAACAGGAGCTGTTCTAGTTGGCTCTCAGTTTCCAAGAGGTGATGGCGGTTACACGTAGCTCAGGGCTTTACGTTTCATATTTTGTTAGTTAGTTCATTGCTGAATATAAGACCCAGTTTACAGACTTGCAAAGCATTCAGAGTGGGGGATATAATTCTCAGAAAAGGCGACTGAGATGTTTTAGTTCATGCACCCAACTTTTCTATGCTAATGGACGCATCCTTGAAGCATCTAATGAAGATGAATGTGCGTAACTCAGTCCGAAACAGAAATGGGTCAGGATCGTGCCGCACATGAACTTCTTGCAGTCTGATCAAGGATATGCCTCTGACTCCTTTTCAATTGAGCTTTCTGTCTATCCCTGTCTACATTAGTAAGTCCGGCTCCTTTCTTGAAAGAATGCCTTCTCTACCACTGGGCTTCTACCTCCAGCCCAAGAGCTCAGCTCAGTCTCCAGACACCAGTGAAGTTGGCCAGGAGAGTTGCAGTTATGTGAGACCTCGGGAAAGAAGCTGTTATACTCTGGTTCCTTTTGTGTGCGCCTTGTCCCTGCGCCTTAGCCCACACCTGGCCTACCATTTTAACAGAGAACACATTTAAGGCAGACGGCTTTGACTGGATCATACAACAGTTTGCTGTTCTCAAGTGGCCTGATAATTAAGAGTCAATGCTCTAGCTAAGAGGGGTAGCATACGCCCACCATTCAGCACTTGAGATACTAAGGATAATAAGTTCAAGGCCAGCCAGTGCTACAAATTAAGACTTTCTCAAGACAACAACAATGTCCATCAAACAACATCAACAAGAAAACACAGCAAAAGTATCAATACTCAAGTATTTTGAGAAAAGTCAGAAAAAAAACCACTTCTCTTTATCTGCTGAAAAAGACTGACCAGCAATGCATCTTACTTATAAGCAATCAAATGATATGTGTGTGTATGATAATGTATGTGTGGTGTACATGTATGTATGTATGTATGTATGTATGTATGTATGTATGTAATATTTATGCATGCTGTGTGCCATGTTAGCATGTGATATGTTTGTATATGTGAAATATGTATGGTGTTTGTGTTGTGTGGTATATGTGTGTATTGTGTGTGAGTTGTATATATATGTGGTGTATCTATGATTTGTGTTCATGTGTGTGGTGTATTTATGCAAGTTGTGTACATGATGTGTGTGTGCATATGTGTGTGTGTATGCAGGTGTGCATCTCTCTGTTTTTTTCAGGTCTCTACCTCAGCAATTAGAAGTTTGATTATAGGACCCAGAGACAGAGATGCGGTCAGACCTGTAGTGTGAGCTTGACCGTGGGTGACATGAACACTGTTCACATCTTTTACCCTCTTTGAAAATCAATTTTTTCTACTTGTTTTATTCCTTTAACATTTTTATGAGAGTATAGTAATTATACATGTGTGGTCCATCTGAGTTTCAGTCTGTTTTGTTCAGAGTTAAGGATACACTGTTTAAGATACAAGTTCATCGTTTCCAACTTTCGATTAGGTTTCCAATACAAATCCTTAGGGCTGCCATGTTTGGGTGTTCAGGTTGGTCCCCAAAGAGCATCACATCAGCTTATTTTATACAAATGTCTTCATTACTGTGTGACAGCACCAATATTTCTATTATAATTATTGGCTTTAAAGTGAGGCTATTTATAATGTTCTGATAGTTATAGAATCCTACACTAGAAAGATGAATACAATGTAGCGATGTTACACTAGAAAGATGAATACAATGTAGCGATGTTACACTAGAAAGATGAATACAATATAGCGATGTTATGATCACTGAGGAGAATCAAGTTCACTGGCTGACACATGTACATACTATGTCTGATGGTTGGCACTGATTATGAATTTGACAGAACTATAATCACATAGAAGACCAGCGTACTATATTTAAAATACACACTGCCTTTATATAAGAAGCTGTTTTGGCAGGTGATCTACTTTTTGGCTATCTATATAAAATTTGAACCTCTATTTAATATTAGCCCATGTTTAAATCTGATGTTTTATTTTTTGGCTTATTCCATCTGGCATTTCTTTATTCTACCTGATAATATTGGTGAGCTCTTGATTTAGGTGCACAAGTATTTCACACTGCTATACACTGCTTGTGGAGGTTGGAGAGATGGCTCACTTGTTACGAGTGCTTACTGCTCTTGCAGAGGACCTGGACTTAGTTCTCAGCATACATGTTGAGCAGCTCACAATTGCCTGTAACTCCAGTTCCAGGTGTCCAATACCTCCATGCACTTTGCACACATGTGACATACACAAAAGCAGATGTACACATACACATGAATTTTACAAGTACTATGCACTATTCAGTATCCACGTGCAATCAGTAATCTTTAAAGTCCTGCAAGTAGTTAGAGATAAATGTGGGAAAATCTATAAGGTAAATGATAACTGCAAAAAAACTTCAATTTTTAAACAAAATTAATTTCTCATACGATTTAGCAACTTATTATCTAGACGTATTTAAAGTGAAGAAATACAATAAAAAAGTATAGATATATAAAAAATTAAGTGGTCACTGTCAGAAAATAGGAAGCATTATAATTTTTAAAAAATTATGGCTAAACTACTGAAACCATTGAGTGAAATTGTGGAGTAAACAAACAACCTGTTTATTAACATCTTTTCTTGTTGCCATGGCAACCCATGTAGGTGACTTAGGAAGATTAATTTTGGTTCCTGGTTTCAGTACATCACATTGTAGATGGTGAGGTGGAGCTGGTGGAGAGATGATGTAGCAGAAGCTTCGTGTATTGTGGAGTGTCAGAAGCAGAGAGAGTAGGAATAGAACACACCTCTACCATCCTGGCACCACAAACTCCCTGAACATCAGCGGACCAGATACTGAATCATAATAGCCTCTGGGAACATTTCAGATTCAAGCCATAATACTTTTTGCTTAAACACCACAGGCTCATAGCCACCCCATAATTCAATATACATAGTCCAAATTCAAGAATCCTCATGGTCCTGACAATCCTAACGCTGTACAAAGGTCCTAAGTTTCTTTTAAGATGTAAATCAAATTTTTAACTGTGAGCACCTGTAAAATCAGAAAGCAAGTCACATAAAAGGTACAGGGTGCACATGTCCATTTCACAGGAGATAAATTGAGACATCTTGGGGGGGGGGTCCAACCAAAGCAAGCCCCAGAGCCAGCCAGGCAAAACCAGCCTGTAGCCCCATATCTGAAATCCAGGATATCACCTTGGCTTCAGCAGACTTCCAGGCTTTGTCATCTTCAGCACGCATGGGTTTTCTCTCATGCAGACTTCTCTCACCTGTATGGCAGATCCTCATATCCCTGGTGTCTTCATGTCTCCATTGCAGTTTCAGATCCAGTCTTTAAGTTATACATGCTGGCCTCTTGGGGCATTCCATCAGGGAGTCTGGCCTTGTCACACATTGCCTGGTCTCATAGGCTTTCCCCTGAAACCTTGGTGCAAGTCTTCAGAAGAATGTCATCCTTGTATTCCGCATGCTGGCAAACCAGTGACATGGATGAGAACAAATTTGAGACCTATCCAAGTCCTTTTAGGAAAGGTTTCAGCAGACTGTGGCTGAACGGAAGAAACATTAATGACAGCCCTGTGACACTGTGTTTCAGACACAGTCTTGGAAAAGTATATCTCTCAAATTCATTTTCATGGGGGCCTTTGAGAGGAGAGTAGGGGGTAGGGGTGAGGTGGGGGTAGGAGATAGGGCATGGGGGTTGTGCACCTTCCCACTGCCTAGTGCAAGACACTCAGTTTTGCTCTGCTACTGCTCATCCCTGTGACAATTACAGTTGCACTATCCAACTCACTCTGTCCCCAAGTTTAATTTGTTCACGCTTTATACCTTGCCAAACTGAGCGACTTTGTTTTACATTTTACTCTCTATTTCTGCTTCATTTGCAAAATACTCCTGGCTGATCCTATCCTGAATTCTCCCTATCTTGAAATCTCTTTTGTCAAAATAATTAGACTATTACTTTTGAATTCAAGCTCGCTCAGATTTTCAGGGCAAAATTTCAGGGCAAAATGTAGCCAGTTTTTTTAGTTGTTGTTGTTGCTAAGAATTTAGTGTCCACGTTTCCATCTGTGTTCTGGTCTTCCAAGTTCCACTAGACTGGCTCATTTTTTTTTTAACACAACATTCTTGGGCTCCTCTAGTCTTCAGCTTCAAATTCTTCCACAGTCCTTCCAGAAATCAGTTCTAGAGACCTAAGAGCTACAGAGTCAGATTTATCACAGCAGAAGCCTCATCTTTCTGTACCAATGTTCAGTATCAGTTATTCTTGTCCTCACTCTAAGTACCTGGCACCATCAACTTTAGAGAAGAGAAATGTGTCTGAGCTGTGGTTTGGGTCCGTCATAGTGAGGATGGCATTGTATGAAGGCTCTGTAGAGCTGGACTCTGTGGCGGTCATGTCTCTCCAGACTAGCAAACAAAGCAGGACCACAGAAGAGCAGACAACTCACAAGTCCCTTTCGACTCCTCTTTGCCAACCAGGCCATAAGACCTCAAACAGAACCACCAGCTGGGGACCAGGTGTTCAAATACATCAGCATATGGAGGGCATTCCAGATTCAAACCACAATGGAAAGTCAATAACAAGTAGCTCTGTAGATCTTGGTATATATAGAAAGAATGCAATCACAGTGAGACCATGTGTGAAACTTGGGTGAACCTGATGTCACTGTACATGAAAACCACCACAGCAGGGCTTTAAGAAAATAAGAACCTCCCCAAACCCTGAAGGATTTGCTATACAAATACTCTGTCTGCTGAGCCAGGGTAAAATTTTTGTTGTGCCAAAGATTGTACTAATGACAAGTTTGCAGAAAGTTATTGCACATAAAGGCACATAAAGCCCTGAAAGTGATGAAAAGCCTGTTATATCTCGATCTGCTTGTTGTCATCTCCAGTGATTCTATACTTGTTAAACATCAAGTACTTGGGATTCTAAAACTCAAGCCAAGACAAAAATCAAACACACATTGGTAGTGATTACAGCTTATCACTAAACATGAGCGAATCAAAAACGCTCATTAAGATTATTGCTAATAAATTGAAATAATGTCATAGCTATGGTAGCCAATGGGGCAACGAAGACACCATACACTATGATAGACATTGGAATATAGTTTTCATACCCAAGAATGTGATTCAGGTTTTGGCAGGGAGATACAGATTAACTGTACAGAAAGCCATCCAGGAAACTTGCACTTGATGACAGGAACTGTATGCATGTAGCAGAAAGACATAGTAAGATAAGACGGCATAATAGAAAAACTGTTGTGCAAAATATAAATACTGACAAAATATAACATTACCGCAGCATGTTCTATTTGGGAGAGCTAAATAATAGAATAAATCTAAGCCAAAAGAGTTAGGATCCAAATATAATTATATGTACAAAATACCCTTGAGAAAGTAACTCTAAAGCATTCTAAGTTTTTGTTTTTATATTCTTTGAGCTTGGTTGTAAACAGCAACATAAACAACAAAACTCTTCTTGTCAGTGAGTTTAGACCATTATCTAAGGACTTTACGATCACTACACCCTTTGGTTTCAGTGAAATAATGAAATGTTGTGAAAACACATTTACGAAATACAAATTGGAAATTATTACAGAATCCAGCGTGAGAAAGGTCACTGCTGTTAAGCCGCTGAATCACGATGAGAAGCAATATTGCCATTACAGAAACTTCAGTAATATCAGTAGAGATGCAAATTACAGAGGCCAAAGCAAATGAATTTCAAGACTATTTTACTGGAGGATGTATATCCCAAGGTCTAATTTGGCACTGTGTTGTAAGGGCAATGATGGAAATCCCGAATTCAGTATGATGTTCTAGGGAACCATCTACAGGATTCAGACTTAAAGCAATCAGTAAGGGATACTGTTTGCCAAGACTCCATCATGAGTGGCAGTGCATCCTGAGTGTCTTTGCATGGCCACCAAATTACTCAAAAGCTACAAAAATCAAGAAAGCAACCAACCTCTTCCTACGGCTTCAAAGTTCACTATGGTTCCACAGTTCACATTAAATTTCAAATTTCCCTTGCTTTCACTTTCAAGAAATACGTATATGATCGTAAACCTTTCATGATCTCTTTTAGCATCCTTGCCATCCTTTGATTGGAAGGGTTGTGGTGAGACTTGATCAAGGAACAATGAAGGCCGCGCCACAGTGACTGCTGTGCTGAGGGCTCTGACTGAAAAGACAGAGAAGATTCCATTTGACATAGAGGTCTTCTGTAGGGAGAGGTATTCAGAGGAACAGTAGAGAACAGCTCAGAAGCCAAGAGTTTAAGATTGAATATTTACTTATGAAAAAAAGAAAACGTAAGGACCAGAGTGGAAAGGTATGACATCACAGTCGAAACTGACTGGTTGCCTGCAGGTGACCTTGACGTATGAGTCCCAGGCTGGTGACTATTTTGGAGGTTCCCGAGGCTTGAAACCTGAATCTCTGTGATTTAAACAACAGTGCCAGACAAGACACTTTAAAATTTAGTGTTTCTGGGAAAAATCGCACAAGTGAGACTGGAGCCATCATAAAGTGGGATTCCTATGAACACAGAATGTTTACCAATATCTGCTTATTATATTTCTATGTTCCTAATTATTGTAATTATAATTTTATTTATTTATGTCCAATTTTAATTTCCCTTTCCCAGCAGCTAAATAATAATAATAAAATAATAAAGTGGGTTTATCTACATGAGAGAAAGGGCGATCTTAAGAAGCTGTCAGGATTTTTGTCATCACAGAGCCCTTCCTTGACCTCTCAGACAACACACAATTGTACCTTTCCCTAAATATTAGCTCTCACTTCACTGAGGTAAGTTATTTACATTTACTTATTCATGTAATTATTAAGAGTGAAACTCTAAAGTCCTTTATAGCAATCCCACTCAATGGGTCCAAATAGGATTTTCAAACTCCTAGTTGGAAGACATTAATAGTTCATAGGAGAATGACATCAGCAAAATAGTAGAACATTAGGTGCCAGCCTTGAGAAACATATATATATATATACATATATATAACAATATATAAACATATATACATATATAGACTTAGATGTGGCATATATAGATATGTATAGTCATATATATATTTAAATTGATATCATGAGAACTTTGTTCTCATATTTTCTCATATATACACCCCCTTACAGACCCTTGCAAAACATCTGGCTACTGTGCCGAAGGCCTTTCCATTCCAAGCCAGACTGCAGATTAGCAAAGGTATTGCCTAGATAATACAAGGTTCTCTAAAGAGTTGGGAAAACACAGCACCATGAGAGGAACCAAGTTCTCACAATTTACTTCAAAAAATGGCAGTCTAGGCATGGCTGACAGCCCAGAGGAGTTCATGAGCTACAAGGACACAAAGAAAACTGACAGGAAACATTGCAATAAACAAACTGACAAGCTCAACCAAGAGAAAAGGCCTTTAAAAAATGTAAGATAATAGTCTTCCGGTCTGGGCACAAGCACTGAGCAGCTCCCAGGCAGCAGCTCTGCCTCCAATCTCACAGAACGCAGAGGAAGTGAGCCTCCCAGGAGCTCTAACCCAGGCAGTATCTTAGGTAAGGAGACAGTAATACCTGCCCCAAACAGGGAGTAACAGGGCAGGTAGCACTAAGGAGATTCAGATGGCGAAAGGCAAGCGCAAGAACATAAGCATCAGCAACCCAGGGTACTTGGCATCATTAGAACCTAGTTCTCCCACACAAGAAAGTCCTGAATTCCCCATATCACTAGGAAACCAAAATTCAGATTTAAAATCACTTCTAATGATGATGATAGAGGACTTTAAGAAGGACATAAATAACACTCTCAAAGAATTTGAGGAGAACACAGGTAAACAGGTAGAGGCCCTTAAAGAGGAAATACAAAAATTCCTTAAAGAATTACAGAACATAACCGAACAGGTGAAGTAATTGAACAAAACCATTCAGGACATAAAAACGGAAGTTGAAACAATAAAGAAATCACAAAGGTAGACTACGCTGGAGATAGAAAACCTAGGAAAGACATCAGGAGTCATAGACACAAGCATCACCAACAGAATACAAGAGATAGAAGAAAGAATCTCAGGTGCAGAAGATACCATAGAAAATATTGACACAACTGTCAAAGAAAACGCAAAATGCAAAAAGTTATTAACACAAAACATCCAGAAAATCCAGGACATAATGAGAAGACCAAACCTAAGGATAATAGGTATAGACAAGAGTGAAGATTCCCAACTTAAAGGGCCAATAAATATCTTCAACAAAATTATAGAAGAAAACCTCCCTAATCTAAAGAACGAGATGCCCATAAATATACAAGAAGCCTATAGAATGCCAAATAGACTAGACCAGAAAAGAAATACCTCCCATCACATAATAATCAAAACACCAAGTGCACAAAACAAAGAAAGAATATTCAATGCAGTAAGGGAAAAAGGCCAAGTAACATATAAAGGCAGACTTATCAGAATTACACCAGACTTCCCACCAGATACTATAAAAGCTAGAAGATGTTGGACAGACCCTAAGAGAACACAAATGCCAGCCTGGGCTATTATGTCCAGCAAAACTCTCAATTTCCACAGATGGAGAAACCAAGATATTCCACTACAAAACCAAATTTACACAATATCTTTCTACAAACCCAGCATTACAAAGGATAATAGCAGGAAAGCTCCAATACCAGGAGGGAAATTATACCCCAGAAAGAGAAAAAAAGTAATCCTCTTTCAACAAATCCAAAAGAAGATAGCCATACAAACATAATTCCACCTCTAATAACAAAAATAACAGGAAGCAACAATCACTGTTCCTTAATATCTCTTAACATCAATGGACTTAATTCCCCAATTAAAATACATAGGCTAATGGACTGGATACATAAATGGGACCCAGCATTTTGCTGCATACAGGAAACCCTCCTCAGTGACAAAGACAGACTCTACCTTAGAGTAAAAGGCTGGAAAACAATTTTTTAAGCAAATGGTCCTAAGAAACAAGCTGGAGTAGCCATTCTAAAACCTCCAGCCCAAGAACACAAAAGGAGGAACTCATGGCTCCACCTGTATAGGTAGTTGAGGGTGGCAGTGCCGGGCATCAGTGGAAGTGGACAGCCTTGGTACCTGAAAGTTTGGATTCCCTAGTATTGGGGAATTCGAGAGCAGAGAGGCAGGGAATGGGAGGATGGTGGGAGCACACCCTCATAGAAAATCCCAGAATTATATGGATTAGACATGACAGAGGTAGGCCTCCAGAAGACTAGATTCCAGAATTTAAACAAAAAATTATCTTGATACTAAAATTTGTTTTGAGAATTGTACATTGCAGAATACACAGCATCAGTGTATCTACTCATTAAGTGAGCTGAGCAGATCTGCTCGAACCTCTGATGTCCTGGAATTTCAGCTGGATGCAGTGAAGACACAGCAGCAGAGGCTCATGAATTTACTCTTGTCCCTGCCCCTCTTCTAATATTTCAATGCCCATAATCAGCTTGAAGAAGTTAATGAGGAGTCGGTGCCTCTATTCCCTGGGCTTGGGGACTTACGTGGTTAATATTGGGCTGTCTTTCTAGGGAAAAGTAGTGGTTTTGTTGGAACGAGGAGGATTAGCTAGGATTTATTGCATAGCCATAACCTACTGGTAGAAATATGTATAATTTTTATTAAGATGAAGTTATAATTTCTTAAATAGTACAAAATTTACTTTGATTTCAAATTTAAGGTTTTCATTGGTATGAGCTTCTTATTGCTATAAAAGTGAGGTAAATATTGATACTCTTATGGGCATTGTGCTTATATAACACATTTAGGAATACAAGGCTTAGACCCAGTCCCTCTTTAACTTTTCTAACTGATTTGAGATGATTAGCCTGTGAGTTAAGGGCCTATAGCAAATTCATGGTTTGGAGTTTATTGTTAGGGTGTTTTCTATATTTTATTTAGAAATAGCAGAGAGGAGTTAACAGACAACAGTCCAGATTGCTTTATATGGATAGTTGATTTTCAAAATGTCAGAAGTCCACAAAATTGACATTACAAAGATTTCTGTATTAATGTTCATTTTAACTAGAGACCTGTCTGCTCCTGACAGCTTCCTGTCTTGGATTCTAAGAAGAAATTGAGCATCTTTGGAGTTACTCCAGTTGTGGTGAGACAGCCAGTAGGCAATAATTGCCTCTTTTTATCTACAGACAAATTACTGTCCAGAAAAGGACACACTTGCAGAATAGTTGACTGATTACATCTGCCAAAACAGAGTAATCAGCCCTTAATAATTCTGCATCACTAGGTCTGTCAGATGATCCTGGGCCAGAAGGCTGAAGATCAGATGCTCCAACATTTTGTAGTATAGGGACTGTCCAGGTGTTCAGTGGTCTCTATAAATTTGCTAACTTTTAGAAGCTATGCTTTGTGCTTCCCATAATTTCAGTTGACTCAGTCATTCTGGATTTCTGATGGGGTTGAAGACTTATAGTCTCATAGCCAATCCCAGCTATTTACTTTGAGAGAAAAGATTTGAGAGGATGGTTTTCAGCTGACATTTATTCTAAAGCTAAGAAAAAAGCCAGGCTCAGAACTAAGTCTTTTAGTTAGGAGGGATGATAGAAGTTCTGGTTAGTCAACAAAATGATGGACTGGGTATTAGGTCTATCTTGTACCTTACTGATACAAATTGGTATAGTTATGCTCTAATTGTATTTTGAAAGAAAAGTTTTATTTTAACAGGAAGGGTGATATGTAGGAGGAGCTGAGGTGGGAGGAGTAAAGAGAGAAAGAGGAGGAGTAAGGAGAGGAGGAAAAGGAGAGGAGGAGCTAGGTGACGGGGGGGGGGGGCATGGAGGAGGATGTTCACATGTCTTCTCCAGTCAAAGATAGTTGGTATATCTAGGTTGGGTATTGGGTTACACTTCTGATTGTATGGGCATCTTGTTATTGAGCATTACCAAACTTATAAAGCCTTTGATTAACATTAAAAAAAATTGTATAAAAGCAAAAAGAAGAAGGGGGGATGGAATAGGGGTTTTCTAGGGAAGGGAAATGGGGAAAGGGGATGGCATCTAAAATGTAAATAAAATATCCAATTAAAAAAAATAAATAAGTTTTATAAAAAAAGTCAAAAAATAAAACCTTCTCTGAGTTCTGGTGCTGAAAGGAAGAGTGATCACAACATAAACAGACGATTGTGATGTCATCCACCTATGGGGACAAAAGAAAACGGTGAGAACACAGAAAGCTTGTGGGACTTACGGGACATCACCAGTGAGCCAAGATACATGCTGCAGGATTTCACAAAAGGAATAAAAGAGAAATACGAAAGAAACAGAACAGCTTAAAGAGGCCTAACGAATCCCTCAGTCCCAAAAGGAAAATAGATGGATTTATGACAGATGCTCGAAGGATTCCAAAGAGGAAGCATAAAAAAAAATCAGACTAAAATACAATGTAGTCAAAGAGAAAGGGAGAGCAAAACTGTCTTTGCAGCATGACTGTAAGCAGAAGCTCAGCAAAGACAGCAATAGAGAAGCTAGTGTGGACGGAGGGGGCGGGGCAGGGGCCTCTACCCTATGCGGAGAACTACAGGCAATCAAAAAGAATGCCAAGAGTGGGAGACGGAGTCTTCCACAGGGAAGAGAACACCAACTGGTCATTCAACACCAAAGAACCAACTCTGAAAATGTCCATGCCAGTAAGATTATATAGCTTGAAAAGGCTATATTTAGGAGTATCTAAGTGTGTACACATACATTTATACATGTAATAGTAATTAATAGAAAAAGAGGCCATGAACTTGAGAGAGAGCAAAGGGGTGTATGGGAGGATTTGGATGCAGGAAAGGGGAAATTCTGTAATTATAATCTCAAAAACGGAAGGGATAATATCTTATGGCAAATGAGAGATAAAGATATTCCCAGACATAGAAACAAAAGAATTTGTCATCAATTTGCCTGGCATTATCAGAGGTCCTAAAGGGAGGTGAAGCTCAAGCTCCAATAAAAAACACCAAACAAGAACACGAAAACATATATAACCTGATTAATCCAGCCAGCAAAAAGTATTAAATACACGGACAAATACAGAAAAAAAGTAAAGTTAAAATGACCATGCAGAAGTCTCAGCATAAAATCACTTAGCAGCAAAGTTCAAAGACAAGGCATTAAGAATAATTACAGTCATAAAATTTTATTAATGGGAACATAGTATTAAAAGAAGTAAATTCTGTCACTGATATTAAAGGTACAGGGAGGAGAGAAAAATATAGAAGTTTTGTGTATGACTGAGTTTATTAGGTTTAAATAGAAAACTACTGGTATTATGTTGGGTTTGTGGTTAACACAAGGAAGGAAAAGCTATAGCCAGTGCAAAAAGCTGAAAGCAAAATATAATAGTTTGGCATAGTTCACTTCATTATGGTTATGTCAGTCTGCTCTGTAGATGTTATTTTTCCTGGTGATGTAAGACCAGAGCGATCCTGCATGAAGCAAGTGTCTCCCCATCATTTCTCATGCAGCTTATGCTCAGTGTGTCCCTGTGCCACACTCTGGTAACTCACAAGAGTTAATCTTGTATTATTATAATCACCTTCTATGGTATTATTACTATCGTCATTATCTGGGGGCACCCATGCCCAACACGGGAGGAAAGCTCATCCAACAAGTGCTTTGTGCTCTGCCTGCTCTAGCAACTGGCTGTTACTACCGCTTCTCCTTCCTCCCACCTCACTACACCTTGAGACGTGACAATATTGAAATTGTGTCAGTTACTAACATAATAACCTCTCAGTGACCCAGCAAAAGAAAATCGCCACATGTCTCCACTTTAAATAAAATCTGGGAAAGTTGCACACTCAAACTCTATCAAAAGCAGGAAGTGTTGAAGGGTAAGTGAGACAAGTCAGCTCTAGCGCCTGAGAGCGTTTGTGGGGGAGGCCGTGCAGAGGACAGCTCTTTTAACATGGAGGAACCGGCCTCACAGCCGATGAAGATGCCGCTTAAGATTTTCAGAGCTATTGGGGAGAAGTCAGCGCCGGCCTTCAGAGTTTCAAAAGACAGAGTCTTTCAGTAGGGATCACGCAGCTGTGGCTTTACTGTGAAATCATCAGCACTTGTTTGCCGTTTCAAAAACATCTCAAGACCCTGAAGAATTCTACTAAATGTAATGTCTGTGTTCCGTCAGTGGAGCCTCAGTGCACACCTGCTCACAACATGATCCACTGGATACGTCATGTGTGTTGCTGAGATCTCCCTCTCAAGAGAGATTCGTTTCCTTGTAGGTCTGCTCCTTGACCATGTGCCAGGGCGCACCAGAACTGTGATGGAGGTATACAGAGACAGCAGTGTTGTTCTCATGCATCTATTCTGCCACTCGCGGAGTCATCCTAACTCGTGCATTTGGCATGGCTAAAGATGCTGTAGACCATATGAGTGATTCCTCTGATGGATCTGGGTGACGTAAGTTGTAATCTTTCTGAAAAGAGTTCACCATTCCACATGCTTTTCAGAACATTTAAGGGGCTGAAATGGCTCAGTTGGTAAAGTGCTTACCACAGAAGCATGAAGACTTGAGTTCGATCCCTGGCATCCATTTAAAGAACTGGGTGTGGCAAAGCCCATTTGTAATTGTAGCAACAGAGAGGCAGAGGCAGGCAGAATGCAGAGTTCAGTGGCCTCACAATCTATTTATCCAGTAGGCCTCAGATCCTAATGAGAGGCCCTGTCTCAAAACCAAGGAATAAGATGGCTTGTGAGGAATGACACTGGAATTGACATCTTGCTTTCATTTTATACATACACACACATATACATGCATGCATACCCACTTACACATGTATATGTACATACATGCAATCCATGCACATGTATATACACATATACACATGCATATGCACATACACATACATATGTACACACACCACACATGCACACACATGCACATGTACATATATATACACACACCACACATGTACAAACATACATATATGCATGTGCACATATACATATATACACACACACTCATATACATATACACATGGATACACACACACATACATATGCACACACACTCACACTCCCCCCATATTTGTTATTTACGAGAATAGGTAAAGCTGTCATGACTATCAGGAGATTAGAAGCTTCTCATTGTAATTCTATGGACAATTTTGGGGGGATTTTGGACACACAGAGAGAAAGAGTAGAAGACCTACACTTAGACATTTGCTAGACCACATGCACCCAACGATTGTGCTAAGTGTAATAAGTCAGAGATGGAAGGGCAAATACTACCCGATGCCTCTCATGTCAGGAGTAAAAATAGTCAAACTCCTACAAGCAGAGTTTGATGGTGGTTTCCAAGAGCCAGGGTGTAATTCATAGGTGGTCGCAGAGAGGTGAGACTCATGCATCATGGTGTTTGTGTGCCCATAGATAGATAGACAGACAGACAGACAGATATGACAGATGTGAAAATGGTTAAGTGGAAGACACTAGGGCTCTTTATTCAAAGACACACACACACACACACACACACACACACACACACACACACGATAATCCCAGTTGTGATTTTTATCGCAAAGGTTTCCTAGGAGCCACATCAAAGACTAGTTACTTTCTTTATTCCATTTTCTGTGTTACTGTTGACACGCAAGTGATTGCTGGGATGTTTTATACTTTCTTTGGTGTAGGTTGGAATTGAGTTAGTTCCTAAGCCGCCTTCTGTTCTAGGTGAATTCTGGGAGCAGCTACATAAGAACAGGTACCAGGGAGCAATCCTGTCTTTTGCTGGCCTCTGGCACCTCGCAGGAGCAAGGCTTCTTTGTTACTTCTTCCTTTGTTTCTTGTTACTTTGTTACCTGTACCTGCTTCAGAGAACCATTCTCCTCAGCTTTCCTCTGCTGCCCACGGCCTACTTCAGCGCTTTCTTGACCCAAGACTCATTTAAGCCCTAATTTTACAGAATACACAGAATCCACAAATATTTAAAGCAATAGTTCTCATCCTTCCTAATGCTGCAACCCGCTAATACAATTCCTCATGTGGTGACCCCCCCAACCATAAAATTATTTTTTGCTGCTACTTCACAACTATGATTTTGTTACTGTTATGAATGGTAATGTAAATACTTTTGAAGATAGAGGTTTGACAAAGAGGTCGTGACCCACAGGTTGAGAACCACTGGTTTAAAGCTCTTGTCTAAGTAGGAGAGATGCCATGCCACTCTTTACTGGAACCCCTGTGTCTATCTGCTATTCTTCAAAAGCAAAGAGAGATATAGAGAAAAGGAAAGAGATGTGGAGGAGGAAGAAGCCACTTTCATTCTGAAGCAGAGCCATGATGTAAGCCCCGAGCAACTCTAGCAGGAGCCATGGGAAGAACGTCTTAGCCCTGAGCAACTGCAGCAGAAAGCAAAGCAAAGGTCGCCTTAAATCTCCTGTGCTCGAGTATTGTACAAGGGATTTTACCATGGTGGAAGGATCTCTGTGAGGGCTGTGGCGCCAACACAGTGCTTTACCTGGAGCAATCTTCACGTTTGAGGATTAGCCACCAGGCAAGATAGAGCATCATCCTTCTAACGCAATACCCACAGAAACTTATAATTCCATTTAAACTTCTCAACTCAGCTGAATATACATTTTTTAACAGACTGTTAAATTAAGCTGATTTTATCATGTGCATTCAAAAGTATTTTATTCTGCTTTTTTCTTTGTTTTTTTTTCTTTTAATTCACTGTCCTAAAACAAATGACCAGAAAAGGATTGTGGGAAATTGTGTAAATAAACACGTAAGTGTGGAATAGAAAAACAGGTGATTGCCCAGAAAACAGCACCTAATCTTATTGCATTAAGAGGTGCAGTTTCGGATGTAGGTGGCATGCTCACCCATTCCCTAGTTCAAAGACTTGGGGGAAATTAAGCCTCTTTAAATGACCAATATAAAAAGAATACTGGGGCTATAAACATTTTATAAGCCTTTCTTATCAACAGAAAGCTTGTATTTTCTATACAAATGCCCCAAATTAAGGTTTATCAGAATTGCAGGAGTCTACATAGTTCCATGTATTTTGCTGCTGACGTACATCACTGAATGACTAGGAAAAGAAGGAGCCATGATTCCCCTTTGATGTTATCAGGGTTTGTAGAGGCCTTGTAAGGGAGAGGTCTGTCTCTTGTCTACATGGGGAGGGGTCACAGGGAGGGAGGAAGAGAGAGACCCTACACAAAGAACTATAAGCAACTAAGAAATGCTGATGGTGTTCTTCTTACATGTGTAACGTGCTCAGTCTATATAATGTTGATTGTACATAGTTCTCAGGGCCAATCATTTAGTATTGGATAACCAATTAATCTGCTCTTCCTTGAGGAAGACTCTCCTGCTAGAGAGGTGAGGGGCTGTTGACAAGAGACAGCACATGCAGCAGAGAGGGTCTGGGTATTCCTGTGCAAAAACGGCTACTAAAGAAATAGCCATAGTAAATGGCATCTGGAGACATGTGCTTCGTCCACTTAAGACCTTTTGTGAGTGGTATTGCAGAGATACAGTGAGGGAAAACACAGCCCATTGTGCTAACAGTGTGTGAGAGGAAGCCTCTTCGTTGTAAGGCTGCATCTGTGCTCTTGGGTCTTTCCATGAAATATCAGGTAATGGAGTTAGAGAACAGAGGAGCACAGCTAGGGAGTGAAGTGAAGGAGGAGCACAGCTGGGGAGTGAGGGAGGAGCACAGTAAGGTTTCAGTGAGGGATACTAGAATCAATTTGCTAAGAATGGTAATCAGACTACAGCATAAAACTGACCTTGAGTCCTGGTCAGCACAGGGAGAGGGAACGAAGGAGCTAATGCTGATATGGAAAGGGAGAAAGATATGTACATGGAATCTTTCTAAACATGTTTTTTATTCATTTGTGTCTGTGTGCATGTGTGTGCACATGTGTACATTTACGTGTATGCATGTGTGTACATGCATATGTACATGTGCCTGTACGTGTGCGTGCATGTTTGTACCTGTGCGTACATTTATACGTGTGTGCATGTGTGCATTCATGTGTGTATCAATGCCACGTGTGTGAATGTACCTGTGGAGGTGAGAAGAGAGTATAGAGTCTCTGAAGCTAGTCCTACTGCCATTGTGACCCACTAGCTGTGGGTGCTGGGAACCAAACTTGGGTCCTCTGGGAGTACAGTATGTGACCTTGACTGTTGAGCCATCTCTTCAGTCCCTCCATAGAATCTTAAGCTTATGCATCAACATTCTATCTGTTGTTTTCAAGAACCCATAGCAGCAGTGTTGTGAGTTTTACTCAGTTTTAGTCGCTTGAGCTTTGTTGGCATGCCTTTCCCCATTATAAGCACACAAGGAAGGGCACTGAGTTGAAAACACTGATGGTGGTAGTGCAGGACTCAGGTTACGGTTCTTAGTGTCCCTCTGCTATCTGCCTCCCGTAACAGTGTAGACAGTCCTAGCATATGCCAGGCTTTGTCGAGATTCTCCTTTGGGGTTGGAGGCTTCATTCCTGCAGCCAAATTCAGAGTCTCTCAGCTCAAACAGCCAGCTCCCAGCACAGCTATTTCCCACAGTGAGCTCTATCTACTGGTTCTTCAAATATGAGACAAAATGTATTCCCAACACCTCACTGGGGACAACTCTAGAGTGTCTTCCTGCTTCAGTGTCTTCTAGGGTACACTGAATCTTCATACTAGCTTCTCCCACTGCCCAAGCATCACAAATGGATATTCATAGTACTGCAGTGTAAACATTTTAATTTTCTGTAGACATCCCTGTCATTGTTTTACTCTAACATGGAACAGCAAATGTCACTTTCACAGAAAAAGTAAAAGAAACATGTGTTCTCTTTTTTCTCATCTGTTTGGAGTCAGATGAGGCTGAGCCAATCTGTGTTTCTCTGTCTCTTTCTGGGTGTGTCTCTCTGTGTTGTGTATCTCTGTCTCTCTCTGTCTCTCTCTGTCTCTCTCTGTCTCTCTCTGTCTCTCTCTGTCTCTCTCTGTCTCTCTCTGTCTCTCTCTGTCTCTCTGTCTCTGTCTCTCTCTCTCTCTCTCTCTCTGCTTCCTCTGCTCCACCACCTTCTCCTTGCTCCCCATTCTCATTCTGGACAGACTCTGCAACCTCTCTTGCTCGCACACTGCTCTTTGCTCCGTGCTGTGGTTTGAACCTGGCTTTCTCTGCTCACTTGTTGAAATTCTGTTCATTCTTCACTATTCACCTCACCCTCCGCCTCCTTTATTCTTTCCTTGCTCACGTGTTTATTCTTTGGTCTTTGTCTGCATTTATATAATAATATCCTCTATGCTACAACACAGGATTTTCTCATTTTGTTTTGGAGTTTATATTACATATGTATCTTACCTAGTCAAATCAGATAACTAAGTCCAAACAGAACCCAAGCTGGTCCTGCTCTTTAGCCTCCAATACGCAACACTGAGTGGTAGCTATCTTTTAGTAAGCATTTACCAAGCACCAAGTACTAAAAGAAGCACAGTACTTGGTACTTTCTAATACTAAAGCCTCTTGTTTTATGAACACTTTGCAGAACACATACCATCATCATTCTTATGTCTTCTACTTAAGAACTGAAACCTCAGAGAGGTTGAGGAATTGCTTAGGATCCCAGATGAAAGCCGAGAAACTTCATCTCTATCCTGTCAAGCCTTAGTTCTGAACCTCTCCCCTCCATGCTAGCCCTGTGTCCAAGAGGGTTTTCTGAGTCAGCTGATCTCAATCTAAATCACGAAGTATGAGATTGGTTTGTCAGAGCCTCACAGGTAAGATGCAATAGTCATCCTCTGGGAGGTGCCACTCCAGTCTTCCAGGGACAAGTCTGGCAGCACCAAGTGAGAGAACAGCTGTGAGCAATACTCTGGCCATCACGTGACTTCTCAGAATCTCTCCTTTGTAGTAAGGTTGGCTGAGACTCATTCATTTGTTCTCCAAATACGACTTGGCATTGGTTCGTGCATTTCAGTCATCACGAGGGGCAACAAAACATTAGTCACGGTCCTCAGGGAGCTTTCAGGGCACACAGAGGCTACAGGGAGAGTGCGGGCATGCGGACTCTGCAGCGCACTCAACAATCCTTGCTGTGTCTATCAAGCAGCACTTGAACACAACGATCTGAAAATAGTCTTCAGGAGGTATCACGTGCAAATTAGCTGACACCTACAGACCGCTTGCGATCATGAGATGTGTATTAATTCAGCCTGTAAAGCATGGCTTGTCCGCTGCAACTAACGCCACCATGGCCACAGGAAACAAAGACTTCGCACCAGAATGACCCTAGGTGTGCTTAATTTTCTATATATTTTAGTTTAAAAACTTAAATATGTGTCAAAGCCAAGTAAATGTCAAAGGAAAGTGATATTCATGTCATCGGCTGATGGATAATTTGATGCTGCATTGAAACTACTATCAGTGTTCTTAAAATAGACAAAGGAGCCAGACGTAGCTCATACTACATATGGGGTTTAATATACAAATTCTCTATTAACTTTAGGCTTACATGGATATAAGTAGCACCACTTAGAGACACTCCATTCCTATTGGCTATCAATGAGGGGAGCAACTGTAAGAATAAAATATTCCAGACTACTTGGGTGGACATTGAGGACATTCTTTGTGCCACAACTTCAGTTCTTGTCACCAGCAAGAGCTGCAAGACACTATCCAACGAGCCAGAATCTTTCCAGCCTCTTGGAAATAGTCTTTTTAAAAAAGATTTATTTGTTATTTATATGACTACACTGTAGCTGTCTTTAGACACACCAAAAGAGGTCGTCAGATCTCTTAACCACTGAGCCATCTCTCCAGCCTGGGAAATAGTCTTAAATAAGTATTTTAGTGAGAAGGATATTGGGTTCACTTTCCTTTGTCTTTTGTCTTACACTGTAATTTTTATCACGGGTAAATGGGGAAGAATTTTCAGGTGAATTTACCTTCCACTGTCACTTTCTGTCATGTGACTCTCACAGTTCATTTATCCCAACATGACGCTGCCGTAACTGAAAATGTTTATAATTTTGCCTTCCCATGGTTGATTGAGAGTGTCTTCCTTACTGGGGTGTCAGCATGACTTAATCCAACAGTGTGATAAATGACATATTCATACCCTCAGATGGCTGTCCTGGTCCTTGGTGTCATTTTGGTTCAGCTCACTGCCTGGAAGCAGTAAACACTCAGCTCTTGAATCTGTCTCCAAAGTCAGTTCTGCTTTGGCCCACATTCCTCACTGGAGATTTCGGTAACTGCTGTCTTAATTCTGTTACCAGCCTCTTCTTGGCTAAGCCACCATTTGGCCTCCCTTTAAATCACTAGTTCAGAATCTACTGATTCAGAAAAAAATATACTTCAACATTTTTCTCTGGGATGGAGAAAATGTTTGCCTCGTGTGGAGCAGAAGTTTGGGTGTCTTTCCATATCAGAGAATCAGAATGATGTTGGCTTTAAAGTAACAGAACACACCCTTTTTTAGGACTAAATTCACCCTTTTTTTTTTTTCAAGGATGAAAGGAAAAATACACATTTTCTTCCCTGTTCAATACTCATTCCCAACCGAGTTGTGTTCCCAGATAGTATTTTTGACATTTTGAGATTATCTTATTGCAGGAAATGGCCTCTCTCTTTTTCTGGAAGGGATTATTTGGACTGTGTGGAGATTCACCTGAATTCAAAAGTCTAGTGAGGAGCAGGCATCCAGGGACTCCAGAGAGCTGGTGGCAAAGGCTGGCAAGCTGGCTCCTGCAAAGTCCAACCCTGAGATGGAAGCCTTTCTGGTTTTTCTAACTGAAAGCTTCAGAGAAGGAGGATCTACATTGACTCCCCTTCAGTTACCTTGGATCTTTTCCCTTCATGGCAATGGGTGGCTACTGTCTCCATCATTTTTCTCTCCTTTCCTTCCCCAAACAGAATCCTTGAGCTGTCACTGCACACAGGCTATAAGGCCAAAGATGGCGTGCCCTTTGCGGTCAGGGTATAACCTTGTTAGCTCCTGGCAACAGGAAAAAGGTAATTTCTTGGTTTCTTAAAGATAAAGCTACTTTCCTTAGAATATGCTTTTTAAAGTAAGCCCAGAGGGCCAGGAGAATAAATGAAAATATGCAGCTGCAGGGGGTGGGGGTGGGGAACCTCTAGAAAATCGCAAAGACCTGGGATATGAGAGGCTCCCAGGACTCTGTGGGAATGAGCTTAGCTGAAATGCCCAACAGCGGGGAGATGGAACCTGAAGAGACAACTTCTAATAGACAGGGCACCCAGTAGAGGCATACCTACCTTCGAAATTTTTGACCCAGAATTGTTTCTGTCTAAAAGAAATGCAAGGACAAAAATGGAGCAGAGACTGAAGGAAAGGACAGCCAGTGACTGGCCCAACTTGGGATCCATCCCATGCAGAGACACCGAACACTGACACTATTACTAATGCTATGTTATGCTTTCACACAGGAGCCTAGCACGTCCGTCCTCCGAGAGACCCTACCAACAGCTGACTGACACAGATGCAAATATTCACAGCCAACCAATGGATTGAGCCTGGGGACCCCAATGGAAGAGTTAGGGGAAGGACTGAAGGAGCTGAGGGGGATTGCAACCCCATAGGAAGAACAACAGTGTTAATTAACCTGGTCCCCTCAGAGCTCCCAGAGGCTAAGCCACAAACCAAAGAGCACACATGAGCTGGTCCATGTCCCCGGGCACATATGTAGCAGGGGACCGCCTTGTCTGGCCTCAGTGGGAGAGGATGCACCTAATCCTGTAGAGACTTGATACTCCAGGGAAGGGGGATGCCTAAGGGGTGGGTAGGTGAGGGATGTACCCTCTCAGAAGCAAAGGGGATGGGGGATGGGTTGAAGAACTCTGGGAGGGGGGAACTGGAGAAGGGTCAACATTTGGAATGTAAATATATAAAATATTGATTTTAATTAATATTTTAAAATTAATATGTGGAATCTGAGAAAATTGACCTTATAGAATCTGGTAGTAGCATGATGATTGTTCCAAGAGGCTGGGAGGATGGATGGAGATGGAGGAGTTTGGTCAATGGGTATTGGGTTAGGAGTAATAAGCTTTGGTCTGTTATCAGTAGATTGGCTAAGGCTAATAAGAAGTAACTCTATTCCAACAAGTTACAAACGGTAAACTGGCATTCCCAGACAGCTGTGACTGGTTTGGAAAAACACTCACCCCTGATAGCACCAAAAAGGCCAGAAGAATTTTCCTCCCCGATTGTGTGACCCTGCCCGCCACCTAAACAGATGGTATTGTGTTTAAAAAAAAAAATGGCTTCCTTTATAATTTCCCTTGTCATGTAACCCTGAACCCCCAGAAACTGGTTCTGTATAAATGCCCTAAGCCCTAGACGCAGGATTGCAATCCTGCCCTTTGAGGTGGGAATGGATTGCAATCCAAACCAGGTTCAAATTCATTAAAAGACTCTGTCTCACTACACTGAATTAAGCAATTCTTTGAGCTCTCCTGGGGAATCTCAAGATCTGGGCATAACATGGGTATCCAGTTTGTGAAATCATTCTTTCTGAAGCCAGGTAGAGCTGCAAAACAATATTGAAATTGACCTAGTGGTATGTTAATCCTATATGTAAACCATTTTACATATAGAACAATGAAGATACAAATGACATTAGCATTTTAGGGCTCAGAGTTTAGAGAGTAATAGAAAACGAGGTACAGATTACCAGCAACGAAAATGGTTCAACTAATGGATTTTTGAAGTTTACATTTGTTCAAAAGAAGTATGAATCCAGTAGATACTATAGCTCAGGGTTTGAATTTTGGTGTTTTCCCCAGGCTAATGACATGCTACATGATATTGTCACCCTGCTGGATGCAGCCTGAGGTCACAGATCCCACCCAGCCACGGGATCCCAAGGAAGGACACTGATGTTACATAGTATGCTCTTCTGGGTAAGTAAGACAAGTGTATTACTGACTTATTTTTATTTGAGATGTCCACCTGCCACCAGTGGAGCATTTGTGTACATATAAAATTAACATTAGAAGCCCTGTGATGCTACATCTTAACTTCCAGTATTATTAGCAGGTCTAGACATCAGGTCACAGATTGTGCAAAGCATTGCCACACAGAAGCAGACTGCCACCACCTGAAACTGCTTGTCAGTCTCCAGATATCTCAAAGTGGAATGGCCAGGCATGTTAGGCTTCTGATGAGATACATTTGAAGTATGCAGCACCATCAAAAATACCATTCTTACCAGAAATACTGAGCCTAAACTTAATTATAATTCCAGAAGTTACTTTCATATCAAAAAAAAAAAAAAAAATTACAGGTGATGGAGGAGAAAGTGAGCCCATGAGGAATCAGACAGCTAATCCTGAGCACTGAACATAGAGCCGGGTTTTGCTCTTGTAACAAGTAAACTATTAGAAGAAATGGGAAAAAAGAGATGAATGAGAGACGTATTTACTTAAAGCAGGTTTGAAGGATGCATCAATTAAGTGTGAAGTGTGGATCTTGTTTTGATCCTGTTTCAAGAGAATCAGCTGAAGAGACAATTTTAACAGAATTGATAAATTATGTTTGTGTATAATAGATGACATTGAAGGATTACTTGTTCTTTCTTTAAAAATTCTGATTGCATTACAGTTATGCAAAAGAAATCATCATATTTGGACTTGAAAAATTGAGGATTTAGGGGAAGAATAACACCATATCTTTAAGTGCTTTAGTAAAGATGAAATGAGTCTCAATAAAGCAAATTGACAAATATTGGGTTTGGTTGATGGGCTTATAAAATTTTACTGAGTTGTCTTTATAAGTTAAAAATGTGTAATTCTTATGAATGCCATTAAATAGCAGCTGTGGAACATTTTAATGGTTATAGTTTATATAGACAATGTATTTCACTATATATGAATATACATATAAAAGTCACTTGAAACTTGTTCATTGAGAAGTAACCATTCTTGACTGTTAGATTTAGCATTTTCATAAACAAAGGCCAGACAGATGGCTCAACGGATAAGAGCACTAGCTGTAGACAAGCCCGACAACATGAGTTCAATATCCATAAAAAGATGGATGTGGTGGACATCTATAATCCCAGCACTCTTACCAGGAAGTAGAGACAAAACAGCCCAGAAGCTCATGGGTGAACAAAGCCTGAGTTACACAGTGTGGCAGAAACAAGAGTGACCGTGCCTCAAACAAGGTGAAGGGGGAGAACTGATGCCCAAAATACTATCCTCTGATCTCCATAGGCACACCATGGCATTTGTGTGCCCTACCCCCATATCTGATCTCCATAGGCGCACCATGGCATTTGTGTGCCCTACCCCCATATCTGATCTCCATAGGCACACCATGGCATTATGTGCCCTACCCCCATATCATATATATACATGTACACAGTATAAACATACACAATGAAAATAATAAAAAACATACTTTCATAAACAGAATAAGACTGAAAACAAAGTTGGTATCTCCTAGCATCCACTCAGTCAATGTCAACACACAAGCACAGTATGGAATTATCCCCTTGAAAAGAACTATTTAAAAGTTTATCTATACTTTTGTGAATTCCTTTTCTCTGTGTAGAATATAATAATTCCTACCGTGTGATCTCTTTCTAGTATGAACTTGAGGTATCACTCCAGAAAATAGGTACAGGCAGAGACCACTCTCTAGGACAACCATGATGGGAAGGTGAAGTCCCAGAGGTGATAGATGAGATATAACACAGAAGTGAAATCAAAGTGCATGAAAGAGATGGTGTCTGCACCTCACAGGCTCTGGAGAGGACAGGAATGCATGCAGGAGACCACCATGAAACCAAAGGGGAGCAGGAGCTCTACCAGTGGGAGCATTGGGCAGGGGAGACCCAGGAAAGACCCATGAAGCTCAGCCTTTATGGACATGGATGCCCATGGTGTTATATCCCAGGCATTGCCATGGAACTGTAGAATGGTTAGTGGAAGGTTAAGCAAGCACAAGGGAGAACTTGCTGTATTGCCCCAGTGTGGACCATGAGGTTCTGCTGTGCTCAAGAGCAGTAGAGTGTGTTAGATTTTGGGTCATGAAATGGTGGAATGGTGGCTATAGCACAGACAAGCAAAGCAGGCATGCACCACGGGTTTCAAACTTCTCATGCTGGAGCTTGTAGCTCAGCAGTTTCCTCTTGTAAACAACCCTTCTGTCTGAGAGGAAAGCTCACCAAGATTTAGGATAGTCACCGAGGAAATGAAACATTGTATCCTATGGGGAATTCCTTAAGCTCAGCTTCACTACGTTTGTGCTGAATTTGAGGGGCCTCAAGTTTAGGGGGAAGTAACAGCGAAATATGCAAGGTGAGGTTTTGGAGGCACCAAAGTCAGGTGGTATGAAGTCACCTTGCCTGGCCCTTTGGTTCAGTGAGGTGACAGCCAGTGAAAAGGAGCTCCTTAGAAAGGCAAACCTAAAAGGTAGCCAGCTGGCTAGATCCAACCCACACAAAACAAGGTCTGCAAACCTAGCATTTTGGATTAGAATCAGGAGTTCAAGGTTATACTCAAGGAGTTCAAGGTTATTTTTTCAGGGCATTCTTGTGTGTGTGTGTGTGTGTGTGTATCTGTCTGTGTCTCTGTGTGTCTGTGAGTCTCTGTATGTGTGTCTGTGTATATGTGTGTGTGTCTGTGTCTCTCTGTGTGTATCTGTGTATGCATATGTCTGTGTGTGTGTCTCTGTGTATGTGTCTGTGTGTCTTTGTGTATGTCTGTGTTTCTCTGTGTGTGTCTCTGTGTGTATACATGTATGTGTGTCTATGTGTGTGTTTGTCTGTGTTTGTACGTATGCCTCTGTGTATGTATCTCTGTGTCTGTGTCTCTGTGTCTGTGTGTCTCTGTGCATGTATGTGTGTCTGTGTATATGTCTATGTGTCTGTGTGTGTGTCTGTATGTGTGTGTGTCTGTGTCTCTCTGTATGTGTCTGTGAGTCTTTGTGTGTGTATGTATGTGTGTGTTTCTGTGTGTCTGAGTATGTCTATATGTGTGTATGTATATATATATTATATTATATAAACTCAACTGTATAAATATATGAAATATATTTCATATATATATGTATGATATGTATATATATACATATCATACATATATATGTATGATATCATACATATACATATATATGTATATATATATGTATGATATGAATATATATATGAGTTTATAATCACAGAGACTCACAGACACAGACACACACCCCTCTGCTTATGCCCAGGCCACAGTCATCAATACTCAATAGAGCAGACAGTATCCTAAAACAACCTCTAAGGATTGATACCCGCAAACCCTACCTGTTGCTAGGAGACTCAGGTCCTTTCATCTTCTGACATTCACTGCCAAATTGGAAGCAGGTGGGAGACCCATGCATAAAACAAGACGGCAGCCCGAGAGGCAAACGGCTTCTATAGACAATTCACTGTGTGTTTGCATTTACAGGACCGTGCATGTATTAACCACATAGATAACCTTCTCCATATGTAGGAGACTCACCAAGATGTGGATTAGAAACAGCAGAAAAGCTTAATTTAAAAGAACTGCTGAAGTTTGTGTCATCGTTTCAAAGGAAAAGAAACACCCCCCTCCCCCCCCCCCCCCCCCCCCCCCCCCCCCCCGGCTCACTCTTGCGCATGCGCAGCAGGACTTAAGCCTGGTTCCATGAAAAGAGAAAGGGTGCTTGCATACGTTCAAAAGCCCGGGAAAATGTCGTGCTTTATGTGTGCTGTTATTATATTTATCGGGCAAGGACATGCTACATGAGTGCAGTTCTTAAATTACTCTCCAGGCTTGCCAACTCTCTCCTAAATGCGACAGTATTCTAGAGTGGATCCCCACAGTTCTCTTGCTTCCTGCTTCTCAACACTGTAATTACTTTATATTTCTAATTAAAACGTATCCATTTTTCTGTGTCACCTGCAATTTCTGAATTGGAAGGCTTTGGTCAGCAGCTCTGTTGCAAAGTCGCTAGTATTTCCATTTGTGGAAATGGAATTTGTGGAAGATGTACAGGTTTGCAATGGTGATTTGCACAAGACATTGACTTACACATGGTATTAACAATCCCTACTGCTGATAGCGTTTGTGTAAGGCCGCTGGGGAAACTTCTCTGTGATGCGTCGCATCAGCATAATTTGAGCATTGTAAGACAGTTCTGCGTGGCTTGTTAGTGGAGGAAGGCATCCCATAAAGGAGAAGAGGTACATGCATGTCTCTCTGCAGTGCTTCACAGATAATATCACTGGTCTTAAAGTTCTGCCAGTGGCCAGCCGTTTTTTGGAGGAATAAGAAAACATGTCACCAGTATTTATTTTTTTCCATCTGAGTACATTCAACTACCTGTGAGCAGCATTTTTCTTCCTGTTCTCAGCTCTGAGCGGTACTGTACCAAGAGAGGGCCATGTTAAATGCCTCCCGAGACTGGGGCATTTATGTCAGCAAGGTGTTTTGTGAAATTAACACATAGTACTTGTAACAGCAATCTATTCTTCTGCAGTTTGCCTCCTGAGACTACAAATCATTTTCCCTGCCTGGAGCCATGTTTTCTAGAAGAAAGCCAGGAGATGGCTTTAGGTTATTATGGAAGTGACATTGTTGGCGAACGTAAGCTGACATATGCTGGGCACAAGCACAGTCAGCCTCCTGTGATTTTTTTAAACTGACAGATGCAATTGTTAAAAAGATACTATGACTTTAAAAAAAGTTAAAAAGCTCCAAGTTCTTAACTTTTTCATACTCTTTTACCTCAGACCTCATTCTAAAGAATGAGTTGTGACACTTTGGATTTCTAAGTTGTCCTTTCTTGTGGATTTAGTCAGGGTGTCATGGGAAGACTCATTCCTCTGGGCTTGTGTTGAGCCATCAACACTGTGGATATCATTTAGTCATCATAAGCTTCTTCATTTATAAAGGGAAGAGATCGGTGCTATAACTTACATTATGGGGAGTTTAGATCAGCTCATAGAAACACACACACACACACACACACACACACACACACACACACACATCTCAGATCATTGTGATGCAAAATAAGGGATAATTGTGTTTGAGCATTTCCCTGTGTTTTAGGCCTTCTGTATATCTCATAACCAATCCTCCTGACAACTTGACTCAAGCATGTTATGCTCCCAGGCACATAGGTGCACTTTTGTAATCTCAGCATGCCAAGTCCTGATGCAGGAGAATAGCAAGCTTAAGGTTAACCTCAGCTACACGGTGAGACATTGTCTCAAAAGGAGTGACTAAAAGAAGCAAGAAAGGGAGGGAAGAAAGGGAGAAGGGAGGGAAGAAAGAAAGGAAAGCAAGACCAAATGAGCATGGTAGGAAGAGAATGTAGGAGGGAGGATGGAAGGAAGGAAGGAAGGAAGGAAGGAAGGAAGGAAGGAAAGAAGGAAGGAAGGAAAGAAGGAAGGAAGGGAGGAAGGGAAAGGGAAGGAAGGAAAGGAAGGAAGGGAAAAAGGAAGGAAGGGAAGGAAGGAAAGGAAGGAAGGGAAAAAGGAAGGAAGGGAAGGAAGGAAAGAAAGGAAGGGAAGGAAGGAAGGAAAGAGAAGGAAGATGAAGTGAGCGTGGTAGGGAGTGAGGGAGAGAGGAAGAAAGAAATGGAGGGAGGAAGGAAGAAGGGCAGAATGAAAGGAAGTATCAGAATAGTTCCAAGTGACCTAATAGTTTCTATATAATTTCTACAAATTTAGTTTGTTAAAGATTATACAAAATAAGAACCCTTTCATTTTAACAGTCTCCTGGGACTTGGTTACTATTCCGTGAGATTTTGGAGGGCTGTATGTATGTATGTATGTATGTATGTATGTGTATGTATGTACATACATATATGTAGATATATATACATACATACATATACAGATAAAGCACAAACAAGATTGTCAAGTGTGACTAGTTACTTAGTTACTACCTCTATCCTGACTGGTCATCAGCAGAGCCCAGCCATACCTGCCCTCAAAGACTGTCCACAGTGTTGCTTGGTACTGTTGGCCATTTGACCTCACTCAGAACTGACATACAGTAACAATTGATGCTGTAATTTACAGGTAATATAGATTAATTGGGAGAATATTTAGTGTATTCAGCTTAACTTAGTTTTACGGAAAATCAATACCTTTCTTTTCTAGTGACTAATTTCCTGCAAAGCGTTCACATAATTCACAAGTGAGGAGAACACCAATGATATCTCTGTAATTCAGGTGAGGGTTGGGATGGGTTGAGACTCAGAGGCACCTGACTATGCATGCGTGTTCTCACAAGATACTGCGCTCAACAAAAATCTAAGAACAAACTCTGAAGCCAGGAGAGGATTTGTAATAGCATGTGATTTTTCCAAACCTGAGAATTCAAGTGTGAAGATTCACTGTAAAGGAACCCGTGAGAAAATCCAAACGCCATACCTCAGTAGCCTTGGCTCGTCACTTCATTTTATGATGATACACAAAATTTAACACATGCTTTTATGGTCAATAAAATGGATTACAGTAAAGTAGACGGCAAGAGCTCTGGAACCAGACTTAGTAATCACTGCAATTAGCAATTCATGAGTTAAGCACACAAGTTAATAAGGGAATATCAAACACAACCCTTTCGTGTGAGTTGGAATGACATATGGCTATTGTGTCTTTTTTTAGTTTTTTAAAGGCTTGTGTCATTTTATTTATATGTCTGAGTGTATATTTGTGCTCAGATGTGAGGGGGTACATTCATCTGTGTGCACACAGAAGCCAGAAGAAGGTATTGGATCCCTCTGAACTGAGATTACAGTCCTTTGTGTGACAACTGGAACACATGACATCACATGGGATCCCATGACATCACATGGATGCTGGGATCTAAACTCTGGTCCTCATAAATTCCCTGCAAATACATTTAACCACAGATACATCTCTCCAGTGCTGGCTTTTCCAGTTTTTAAATTAACACAATTTAAGTGGGGAGTAAAAGGAGCCTTTGTCAATATGGAAAACAAATTTATCTTAAATTAAGAATAAATATTCTGATTATCTGTGAAACATTATAATATGGTAACAATGCTACAAACTATTCAAGAATTTTTTAAATGGTAAGGCTGTGGAGTTTGAGGCAAGGTTGCCAGTGTTCCATGTACTCTGACCTAGCTTCTTTGATTTTCATTGAATACAACCTGAATGCAAGAACTATTTACTAGGCTCCAATGAAGTGCCAGAAAATTGGTGAGGTCTTGGGGAGTATGGTAGTTTGAATAGTATGGCCCCCATAGATTTATGTGTTTAAATGCTTGGCCATAAGAACTAGCAATATCAGGAGGTATGGTCTTATTGGAGGAGGTGCAGCCTTGTGTCACCATGGGACAGGGCTTTGGGGTTTTACATGCTCAAGCTATGTCCAGTGTAAAACACATCCAGTCTTCTCATGGCTGCCTTCAGATCAAGATGTAGAACTCTGAGCTCCTTCAACACCATGTCTGCCTGTGTCTGCCATGCTCTCTGTCATGCTGATAATGGACTAAACGTCTGACACTGTAAGGCAGTCCCAATGAAATGCTGTCCTCTATAAGAGTTGTCTTGGTCACGGTGTCTCTTCACAGCAATGGAATCCTAAGACAGGTGGTGTAGTGGTGAGTCAAAAGTCATTGTATTTTGGGTGTTGTTCATAAAATATACTCTGTCAGACAACAGTTTTAGGTGGTTCTGACACTGTGGTGATCAGGGCTAAACTGGTTGCTAGGGAAGCATATAATCAGAGAACACAGTGGTCCAGGAGTCAGGCAAGTGGCAAAAGCAAACTGGTTTATTGCTGTAACTGGGCAAACCTTCGTACCCACCCCCAGCCTCTCATTGGCTCTCAAGTAGCCAGATGTGGCACTGTCTCTTTCTCCTTGGCTCGCTCTATAGCCAAATCCAGCATGAGCAGTCTCTAGCCACACAGGCAGATTCTAGGTAGACTTGGAGAGGAAGTATCTGCGGCTTGTGAGCCAGCATTGCAGCTGGGCCTGTTTGGCTAAGTTCCACCTATATTTTGTTATTATTTTGACTTGATTCCCAATCATAGGGAAAACGTCATATGTGCCAGTTCTGGCAATGTTTATTGCCTTTTATAACTCATTATCTCAAATATCACTGCCTTCCATCTGAGTTTACACTGAATGCATGTTACAGAAAGTCCTATTATTTCCAACTTTCTCAGTGCTATGGGACTTTTGTAGGGTTGTGGTGGTATATATAACAGTGTCTTTAGAAGCCTTGCAACTACGTTTGTGATGTATCACAGACATAGTTCAAATTCCTAACTGTAAGTCAGATAGAGTTCCTATCAACCTAAAGTCACCTTCATAAAGTTGTGAATTTTTCTCATGGTTTTTATATCCTTCAAATCTATAAGCAATTTTCTATGTGTTCTGCTGAGGAAAATATGTCTCTAAAGGTAAGTTCTCACATTTCATTTCAACAAGATATCTGTGTCTTTAAGCTTTATCATTGCAAATAGAAGTCTATTTGGAGAGACAGCAGTGTCTCCACTGACACTTGAGCTGTGAAGTTTGCTGCAATGTTTGACTCTTCATTTCAGCAGCTGACTCCTGTAACCCAGAACATATAGCCAGAATGGTCAAGAAGTTATGTCTTGTAGAAAGAATTGCACATCTATTGATCTACATTCACAGTTCTGACCAGATGGGCTCTGGGCACTACCTTTTCCTCCTAATGTTAATGTATAATGTTCTGTAGAAGAAGCAACCCATGTGTTTATTTCTAGAATGTTCCAGAAAAGAATAAAGGGAAAAAGGAGGAGGGAGCTGGAGTCAGAGAGATGGAATAATAACAAAGGAGGAGAATAGGACACAGAGTGTGGAGTCTTTTAGATTCAAGTCAACATTGCTCACATAATCACTGTCTGCTTCTTGGGCTAGGATTCGATCCCTAATAGGTAGGTGGGTTAATGTTGCGGTCTGATTAATCCATCCAGAATATACAACCTATTGGAGGGGTTATAGGTTAACACCAAAATATGTGGCTAAGGATTTGTAACTTAATGCTATTTTTAAAAATAGTTTAAAACATGATGAATGGAAGTTTTACTCTCATTTTATAAATAATATAGCCCAGATTGGCTGTGTACTCACTGTGATTCTCCTGCTTCAACCTCCTGAGTACTGGGATTAAAGAAATATATCAGCATTCTTGGTTGTTTGTTTAATAATTCACTGTTCATTTTCAGAATACAAATTGCAAATGCCTGCTGCAGATTAGTGGGGTGTTAGCCAGATGTGTTCACTGGCTACCCATCATGGTGAGAAAACATTTGAGAAAACTGACTTATAAAAAGGGGGAAAACGTTCTCGATGCTTTCTGGAAATGATAACACAGGATAAAGACTGGAAGAAAAGTTGGAAGACCTTGTGCTACAGTTTGGATCTGGAGTGACCTCCAAGTCTGCTGTAAGGCAGTACAGAAGGGACTGTAGAGGGGACCAGGAACCTTGAGGAGAAGGAGCCTGTGGAAGGTGAAGGCATGGCTCTTCCTGTTTCTTACCCTGCTTCCCAGGTTGCACCATGGGAACGTCCTTGTTCCTTCAGTACGATTCCCTCAGTATGATTCCCACTAAGATGGCTTCCCTCCCCAATGCTGAAAACCAGTTAAGCCCATTGATCACAGACTGAAATCTCTGAATTAATGAGGCAAAATACACCCTTCCTCTTCAAGTGATATTGGAACATTTTCTACAGAAGTGTTCCCATAAACTTCACATTGCTACTAACAAAACAAACAACAAAATGACCATCACTGCCCGTCTCTTTGGGTTTCTTCAGAAACTGACAGGCTGAAAGTAAGTCATACAATATGTGTGGATTTTACCCCAAACCATTTGGTGAAGTGTGCCCCATTTTCTTCTCATTGTTTAGGATGAAGGCTTGCTATTTCAGTGCTCCAACGTGTAGTGTTACCGAAAGCCACTACTTGTAAGATTCTGTCAACAACCACAGATGTTCCTCATAATGTATAGCATTTACAACTCTACCTATTATAACATTAATGGCAATTATCTCAATGTGGGATTTTTATTGTGTTTTTTTTTAAAGTTTTTAATTTTTTAAAAATTTCACACATTAGCATATTGTGTTGACATATTTTCTATACCTCCCTTTTCTTTCTCTAATGCCTCCTTGCTCTCCCTCTATTGAATTCACCAACTCTTCTTCTATAATTTCTATTGTTACAAACACACACACACACACACACAGAGAGAGAGAGAGAGAGAGAGAGAGAGAGAGAGAGAGAGAGAGAGAGACTTATTTAGTGTTGATCATATGTGTATGTGTTTATGGTTGAACATTTAAGATTGGACAACCTATGAGGTCTTGTCCCTGGAAAACCTGATTCTCATGCTCTCTCTCTCGGTCTCTCTCTCTCTCTCTGTCGCTCTCTCTCTCTCTCTCTCTCTCTCAAGCCATTAACTGATCTGTACTGCTTCACCTAGGGGTGAACCTTCATGAATTTTCCCCCATCCATCTTGGAATGTCTACTGATGGGGCCATTGTGCAAATCTCGCTGGTGTTGAGATTTCATGGGGTGAAGTGGCCTTGGCATGTCTAGAAGACACTAGATCATAGTAGACTCCCTGGTTCCCTGGCTCTTACAACCTTGCTGCCCCATCTTCTACAATGTTTCCTGAGTCTTAGATGTATGGGTTGTGTTGTAGAAGCACCAACTGGAGCTGAGCACTTCCTGTTTGCATTCTGACCCAGTGTGAATCTCTGTAGCAGCCTCTGTCAGCTGCAGAAAGAGGTTTCTTTGACGAGGGGTGACACTTATCTATGTGCATAAGGATAAATATTTAGGATATAATTGGAAGCTGTACTGATTAATCGGAGTAGCAGTATAAGGTTCTCTTTTTGCATCTATGATCTCACTAGCCCTGAGTAGTTGGCTAGATGTACAGTGACACACATGGTCCTTTTCCATTGGTTGGGCCTTAAATTTAATTAAATAGATGTTGGTTTCCTCCAAGATATAAGTCCTACTATTGCATCATAGGAAGACAATACTTAGAGTAGCTGCTCAGAGAGACAGAATCTGTTTTTAGACTTCTGAATAATAAGACATTCAAGAAGAGTTGTTGGCTTACAACGACTGCTAAGCCCTCTCCAGTGACAGAGTGAAACCACTGAGTTAGGTGACCATTATTCCTTCACTCAAATGGACTCTTCCATGATCTCAGAAGATGAACTTGGGGATTTCCAGAGTCATCAATGATTCAGTGGAAAAGTGGAGGAAGCTGCAAGTTCCATGAGGTGCTCCCTTTGTGGTCTTTTCTCTGACTGAGAAGCCACACTGAAGAGTTCTTCATTCCTGTGTTTGGGCATGATTCCATATGCTCTATCGTGATATTCTTCCATCTGGAGCCCAGGCAGAGTGGAGAGTTTTCCTTTTTCTGGGCTTTGTCATTGTCAGTCTTTATTCTGACACTCCTGGGAAACATACCTGCCATTTTCTTTCTATTTACTGGAAAATGGAATCATGGAGGAATATCCATTTAGCTTCCCAATATATTCATGTTTGGGGATTTTTCAATTATATCATCTAGCAACTCAAATTCTCTGAATTTGATATTATGTTATTAATGGTTTTCTTTATGGTTTCAGTATAACTTAAATGCATCTTATTCTCTTTCCTGTGTGAATGAGCTTTGGTTTCACATTGTGAAGCTTAAGAACTTAGCTTTCACACACTCAGTAATCAGACTCATACAATATCTTCATCACTGGGGGCTTGTTAAAATGATCTATTTCTTAATTATGGCACAATTTCAAATAATATTTCTAACAAACCCAATCTCACGTTTTGGTTTGGTTTTCACTTTGTTGTCTGTAGCAACAATAGCTGAATGTAGTAGAAATTCTGTTCTGCTCATTTTCTTCTTGGCCAGACTATCAGTTCTTACTCTTCTATTCTTAAAAGAGTCATGTGCCAATTTTGTGACTGATAAATCTCCCATAGGTATGGTGATCTCAGGTGACTAGCCACTTCTAGCATGTATCTATTGTCACTATAGCAGTGTTTTGTTCTAAACTGAACTCTTGGAGAGAAGGACCTGTGTTTATATTTACAAACTCAACAGTAAAGCAAAAGTTTGTTTTTGAAGAGTTGTTTAATCACCTGTTTAGTTGACAGCCTATCAAACAATCATGGTAAATATTTACTCCAAGTCAGCCACATAGATAATTTTTTAAACATACCCAGAATTATTATTTACTTGTCTGTGGAATTCGACCATGGAAAGTAAGTAGGGGCAGGTTAACCAGTATAATAACCAAGCCAAAGTCCCAATGACTTGTACAATGAAAACATTTCACTTGACCATCTTACAGTTAAAGACAGAGTGTGGGAGGAAAAGTCACAGTATATTATACTAAGTTATTCACAACATGGGTCATTTTCCCTTGTTTTTACCCTGCTCTGGGTTCGTGGAGCTCTGTCTATAGAGCTGGAGGCCAGAAACAAAGCAGAAGTTTTACATGGGACAACTTCAAAGTTCAGATTTACAATGCATTCAGACCCTTGTTTAAATAGTCTATTGTGCAGAAGCTGGCCACATCCTCTTCTTAATTGCAAAGCATGTGTGAAATGTTATGTGCCTAAAAGATGTGAACAAGTTTGGCAAATGGTTAGCACTGTCTGCTACAAATGGCTCCATATAAAGATGGTAAGAGTATTTATTCACAATGTTAGCACAGTAGTAGAACAGGTGGGAAAAGTGAACAGCATCAGATATGTCTCCCAATGAGGAAGCTGGAGGGATGCTTGATACTTTTCTGGAGGATCTGAAGGTTTGGTTTCTAGCACCCATGTCAGGTGATTAACAACTATCTATAACTTCAGCTCTATGAGATACAGTGTTTACTCCTGCTTTCTTGGGCACTGCACACAACTTTCACCCATATACACAGACTCACAAATACATAATTAAACCTATTTTATGGTGTGTGGGTATCGCTAGGACAAACCAGAGACGTGGGATAGAGACCAGGGAGTCTATGAGGATAACTTTAGCTGAGACTCCTAGCGGTGAAGGAATATGGAGCCTGAAGTGGCCACCTCCTGTAGTCAGGTGTGACTCCCAGTGGAGGGATAAGAACAGCAACCAACCCACAAAACCTTTGACCCCAAATTTATCCTGCCTTCTGAATGTGAAGGGAATGGTCAATCAATGACCCACCCAATTTGAGGTCCAGTCTATAGGCAAGCACTAATCCCTGACACTATTAATGATAGTCTGTTATGCTTGTAGACAGAAGCCTAGCATTATTGTCCTCTGAGAAGCTCCACCCAGCAGCTGACTGAAATGGATGTAGAATCCCACAGCTAAGCATTCAGTGAAGCTCAGGGGGACTTGTGGGAGAATTGGAAAAGAATTGAGAGACCTGGAAGGGATAGAAACTCCACAGAAGACTAACAGAGTCAACTAACCTGGACTCTTGGGGACTCCCAGAGACTGAACCACCAACCAAAGAACACTTATAGCAAGCCCCCCCCCACACACACACACATGCACACAAATGTAGCAGATATGCAGCTTGGTCTTCATGAGGGTCTCCCAACAATTGGAGCAGGGGACTGTTCCTGACTCTGCTGACTGCCTAAAATTTCTGTTCCCTTAACTAAGTCACCTTGTCTGGCTTCAGTAGGAGAGGATGTGCCCAGTACTGCAGTGACTTGATGTGACAAGATGGGTTGATACCCAGGGCAGGCCTCTTCCTTTTCAGAAGAGAAGGGCAGGGAAGTATGGGAGAAGGGTCTGTGGGAGGCACTGGAGGAAAGGAGGGCTTTATATTATATCAGAATATAAAGTGAATAAATTAATACATTTTAAAATAAAATATAAAAGAAAAAAATCTTTTGAAAGTGAAACCGAGGCTAATTCTTCAGGGTCACTGATAACATTTTATGGAAGTGGATTAGGTTCTGCAGAACAGTTTCAGCTCCCTGCGAGCCAAGTCCTTGTCTCCAGGTTACTTTTCTGCGCACCTCACTTCTTCTCAGCTTTAGGATGTAGGTGTGTGCTTTCCCTTCATTCCACACGAGAGTCTCATCTTCTTCACATACTTATGGAATGTCAACCTCTACGTTCTCCAGCATCTGTCCGAAATCTGAGAAGTAGATCCTTATCTTGGCTAGACACTGAATCATAGATCAGTATGTCGGAATCCACAGGAATGAAGAGATAAGCTTGAAACTCCAGCTTTCAGATATCCCATTTAATGATTTTTTTTTCTTTTTTTAATTAAATGCCTTCTTTTGTAGACACTCATGAGAACCAGAGAAATTACCAAAAAGTGAAAATCAAGTTTACTGCTCCATTTTGCATCTTCTTTTTATATCTGAAACATTTTTATTCACTTAATATTGAAAACTTAAATATTATATTTTTCCCTTCTGTGATCAGCTTCATTATAATCATGATATAAAAAACATAAGATGATGTTCATCTTATGAAAATCTTACATACACATGTGCACATTTATAGGCAAACACACAGAAGCATATGCATACACACATACACACAGACATAAACATACATGCAGACATATACACATGCTCACATGCATATAAACACATGCGGGCATCCATGCACAGGCATGCACACATGTGAGCATTTATCATACAGTTATTTTCAGAATTATGAGACTGAATAATAATTTTAGTATTGTGTTCAACTCAGTCTTAAGATCATCCCCCTTCAAAAAACAGAAATACCACCCCCCAAAAAAATTTTTAATAAGTCCCAGGAAGGATGTGCCTACCAATATGGCCACGCCTTATTCCTTTGAGGATCCCTAGTTATGGTTTGGAAGAGAACACACAGGGAGCATTCACATTTAATACTGCATCAAATATTTTCCAAAAAGATTAAAGGAAGTCTACCCAGTGAATCTGTCATTTAAATACATATAAACATTTCTGTAGATAGAAAAGAGTCTTTTTAGGTTTTTTTTTTTTTTCTAGGCCAAATGTTCATTTCCCAATGACAGAAAGCAAACAGATTCTTACTGGAGTGGAAAGAAAGACGCTTACCACCAATGACGGGCGGGGATTAGAAGGCTATGGCAAGAACCTATCTCCAGGCCCACCCACTGTGAGGAGCTCTCAGCTGGATCCAATAGCAGTCTAAAACCAACATGACAAGAAACAGAAAAAAGGCCGAGAACTTGGATCGTGCTCCTGCCCACACACAGGCGAGGGCTGTGGAAAGAGACTCATTGGCATCTGACTGTTTGCACACCAAGGGGACCAGCGAGTACTTTCTTGTTTGTGTTTGGTCTGGATGCTGTTTCCCTTACTCTACATTTTAAAATTATGAACACATTACTTAAAGGAAGGTACGCTATTTTCATATATTCACGGTAATATGGCTATGGACAGAAAATAATAGTAGTAAATAAATATCAATGAGAACTTTGTCATCGTCATAAAATTATGTACACTGTATTCAAAATGAAAGCCATGATGCATAAGAGTTTTCTTGATTGCAGAGGACTGCCATGTCATTTTTAGAAACCACTTTAAGCAGGAAAGGCACCAGATTTATTTACTTAGCTTTAGTAACAAATCTTGTATGTTTCAACGCTGATAACGTATGACTACAATGATTAATACTGCACTGGAAGCTGTTATGTTAAATTGTTAATATGGTCTTATTCTAGTTCCTGTTTCTCTCCTGAAATAGTTATGAGTGTTTCACATAGACAATGCCTCCAAAAAAAAACAAAAAAACAAAAAAACAAACAAAAAAAAAAAAAAAACAACTTGCCGTGATTAATAATAACCATGTGAATAAGCATTATAGACATGTTTGGGATAAATGTCTCTTATAATACAGTGATTTTAAGATCAGTTCTGTCACTGGGAAGCCTGTTTAAACCAGTGGCAGGCATGGCAGATTTAAACAGGCCCCCTCTGTCTGAGCAAGCAGCCCAAAACAGCCCCTCCAAGATCACTGGGGAAAGGAAATGCATGGTAGCCCTGAAGCTGTGGTACCCCAGATTCAGGAGACTGAATGGCTCATGTAAGATGCCTATGGATTATGGAGGGCTAGATGGGTTAGTGCCCCTCAGTCATGTCACTGTGCCCTGAGTTGTTCTTTGACAAAGAGAATGCTACAATGATGGGATATTTTCAGGCATAAGCCTTTGCTGATGTTTCTTTGTTAGTATCCCATTAGCCAGTCAGCATCACATGGCACGAACTTCAGGTAGATGATCTTGACTAGCCTCTAAGAAGATGCTATAGAAGGCTGACTCTGAATGCCTTGCCAGTTTGTGAGAACATCTGGAGGAGAGTAAAAGCAGCAGTTAAGTAGCGTAGCGTAAACAAAGGCACCTTGTGTGGGTAAACGGGGCACTCTTAGAAATCATAAGATTTTTAGGTAAAAGTCCCAGGACCAGATGCTGCTTACCTCCCTCTGTGCTGTTGGCCAGAAAGGCCCCGAGGCACCATGAACTGTAAAGGTGATTACCACTGCTGCTCACTATGTACTGAAACTAGGTAGTAGGAACCTATTGCTGAAGGTATCACATGGAGAAATAAAACTGCCACTGAACTAGAGGCTCTCTCCTCGTTGTCTTGTTCCCGTGGTGTGTAAGGCACAGTGCACGCTGCTGAGGGATAATTGTCACTACCTTGTGTGCTACAATACTGGGTTAGATGCTTTTCTATTGCGGTGGTAAAACACTATGACCAAGGCAACTTATGAAAGAGTGTTTACTGTGGAGCTCATAGTTTCAGAGGGTTAAAGTCCATGGTTATCATGACTAGGAACTTGGCAGCAGGCAGTTGAAAATGCTGTAGCGGTAGCTGAGAACTTACATCTTGAGACACAAACACAAGGCAGAGAGAGAGAGAGAGAGAGAGAGAGAGAGAGAGAGAGAGAGAGACTTTGTCACATAACCTTTTGAAACCTCAAGAGTCCACCCTCAGTGACACAGCTCCTCCACAAAGGACACATCTCCTAATCTTTTCAAACAGTTCCATCAACCAAATATTCAGATATATGAACCCATGGAAGCCATTCTCATTCAAATCACCATAAACATCGTGCCAGGAAAGATATGCCAGCTACTGCAATAGTGGCATGGCTGTTATAGGTGCGATTAATGGTTTATGATTGCTGGAAGGCCTACCACCAAAAGAAGTAACTCATAAATGTTACTGGAAGCCAGGGTAACAGCTTGTGATTAGGAGGCTCAGAGGTCCCAGTGGGGGAAACAATTGTGTTTTGTTAGATGGCTGTCAAACTATCTCATAAATATTTATGCTTATGCCTGTGAGTCTTTGTTAGTGTCGGCCACAATCAGTAATGAAATTGTTCAGCGGATGATATGCCACTGATTCAAAAACACCAGTGGAACCTCCTGAGAACAAGTTACTGTTGCTATAGCATAGTGGCCTGATGCTTAGCCATAAGTAGACATTTGTATCACTCCCTCCAAATTCAAGGAGCATCATGGAAGAAGAGTCACAGTGTCATAGCTGTGACAGCAGAAAAACATAAGACCCAGAGGAAGGAATGGGGTGTTGTGTAGCAAATTCCTCTGACCCGAGACATTCCTTGGTGAAGAGAAGAAGTGAAAGCTGGAGACTTAGAAGGTAAACAACAAAGTTCCTGAAACTTACAAAGAGTCACAAAGCTCCCCCCAGAGGTTATTTTAACAGTATTAATTTCTGGGAAGAGGAGACTGACTTATCAAACTGCCTCAAAGTCAGGCAGAGAGTTCTTGGGATGTAGCTTTTTGTAAGCTGTCATCTGAGTGAGAGTGGGCTTTTCAGTGGTACAGCAGGCCTTCATTGTTCATGATCTCATCCGTAGCTTCAGCAAGCTCATTGGCTCGCCAAGGAGGACTTCAGTGGAATCCTTAGTTTTGTTTGTCATCAGTGCCCTATCTGAAGTGAGGAGAAGTTCACTTCTCCTCAGGAATAGTCACACACGAATTTGCCAAATTATGAATAGATGAAACATGTTGTAATGAAATGAAACATCCCTGGAGGAAAAACCACGACCACCAACAACAAAATGAATGAGACTTTGAAACAAGCTATGACATGCAGGAGCATGGCAAACATGGTTAAGTAAAATAATGCAGACACAAAAGCCACACAGAATACTCGGTGATTCTGTTTACAGGAAGTATTTATAATAAGCAGCGAATGACAGAAAAAAAAAAACAGAGGTCACTCAAGGCTAAAGCAGGAATGAGCGAGTAGTGGTGACATGGAATTTCTTTTGTGGGTGTTAAAAAATATTCTAAAATTGATGGCTAAAGTTGTATCATTTTACGAGTAAACCAAAAAAGCATTGAATTGTTCATGTTACAAGGCTGAATTATTTATGCATTAAATGCATTTCAATACAAAATTGATGTTGGATTTCATCGAAGTTCATAATGATGAAAAATATACGAGTTGCATATAATGAATCCTTTATTTTATATCAAATTTACATAAAAGTTATTTCCTGTTTTTGATCTTTTTATCACAAAGCATATTTAATATAATCCTTTGTATCATTATTCTATAATTGTTCACATAAATGAGGCACAAGAACATGACAGACTATAGTCAACACACAGAATTGGCTGACAAAAATTGTTAAATCACAGTAGCTGCTTGAAAATTATAAAGTGTATACTGCACACATATTTACAGATATTAGTGATGCTTTGAAGTAGAATCTAATTTTGTGAATGTGTATATGTGTGTGTCAGGAAATATCAATGAAGAAAAGGTATATTTAAAGAATACATTATTAGAAAAGTCAATTATAGCTACGGATGACCTCCAATGTAGACTTACTGGTTAATACAGTTTGGAGATGAAGTACCCTCCCCATAAAAGCCTATGTATTGATAACTTGGTCTCCTAATAGTGGCACAATTGAGAAGTTATTAGATCATGAGTCCCTGCCTCCTTGGGTGGGTAAACTCATTGGTAGCTTTATAGTTTGATATTGTTCAAAGGTGATGGATGCTAGGGTGTGGGACTTGGTCATGGTGTGACTTGGAGAACTATGTCTAATCCCAGGTTCTTTCCTCTCTCATCTGTCAGTCTGTCTGTCCACCTATCTATCATCTATCCACCATCTATCTATCTATCTATCTATCTAGCATCTCTCTTCTTTCATCTATCACCTACTACCTATCATCTCTCTATCATCTATCTATCTTTTATCATCTGTCTGTCATTTATCAGCCTTCTTCTCCTCCTACCCCTCCTCTTCCCTCTTTCCTTGATGCCAAATTATAAATAGCCCTACCCTACCATGTCCTAAAACATGATCCTCTTTCTTCATCACCACAGCTCCAGAAATAATGGAGCCAGTTGACCACTATCTTAACCCATTGGAACCATGAGCAAAACCAAGTTCTTCCTCCTCTAAGTTGTTTCTGTCAGGCATTTTTTTTTCTGTAGTGACAAAGGACTGGGAAGCACACTTAGTTACTTTTCTGTTGCTGTAATACCATTATCAAAAGCAAATTATAGAAAAAAAAAGTTGATTTGGGCTTATAGTTCCAGAGAAAGAGGAGTCCATTTTGATGGGGAGTTAGAGCCAGGCAGTGGGATGGTAGGGGAAACAGGAAGCTGAGAGATCATATCCGGGTGATAGTGGGAAAAACAGGAAACTGAGAATTCATATCCGCAGGATGGTGGGAGAAACAGGAAGCTGAGAGATAACATCCTCAACTGTTAACATGGAACAGGAAAAACAAACTGGAAATAGGGCGTGGCTGTAAACTCAATGATGTGGTTCCTCTAAGAAGCCTATGCCACGTCCCAACACTATCACCAACCGGGATGCAAGTGTTCAAACATCCTAGCCTAAGGGGGTCATTCTCATTCAAACCACCACACGTACTAATGAAAATATATACCGCGAGGATTTCTTACCGTGTTCCACACTTTAAAACACTTCTGAACTCATGAAAACAAAGACCAAGCTTGGCGATATTTTCCCAGTGTGTTATCTTATCATATGAGCAAAGATTAGCTTTCACCTGTTTGAAATTTTGTTTCAAAATTTGTTTTAAATAATGGAATATATTTTTGTGAATAGTGCTTAATAGTTTTTCTGTTATTGTTTCAGTGAGATATATATATATAGTATTCTAGTCATACAATGATTAATTTTTAAAAATCTCATAAGTAAATAACAAGAATTTTTTCAGGTTAATAATAACATTATAATTTCAGCACCAGGATTTAAGTGAAGGCCTGTGACTCACCTCTCCAGTCATTTTAAATCTAAAATGGAAATTATTGGTTACTGTATGGTTTCAACACTGTCATAGAGATTTCTTAATAATTGATTGTTAGTAATTTTAAAATATTTTATTATTATACCTTATTACATTTCATGTTAGATTCCCTGTTAAATAATTTTTTACATATTTCTTGTTAAATTCTTTGTTGTGAATAGTTGGGGTTTCCAATAGTTACTGTAGAGAAATAAATGTTTTTATTCTAATTTGTGTTTCAACCAGATGATTATTTCTACTGCTAACCCTTGTAAAAGCAACTTTTACTTTCTAATTTGATTTTCAGAGACACGTGTGTTTGTTCTTATTTTCTGGATAAAATTATTATTATATATTATCCTTCTTATAGAAAAAACAGATGCAATGTGTCATCTTCATTTGTATCTACTCTCGAAAGAGTGACTTCCAGAATTGCCAATGTTTCTAATTTTCATTATATTACACTAGCTGCTGGATTCTACAGCCTTTGAGATTGTATATGAAATTAAAGGGAAATAAATACCTAGGGGATGAGAAAGAGAATAATAACTAAGTTATTAGGTGGAGGAGGGGAGGAGTGAGCCAAATGTCAGCTTATTTATATTTTCTTAAAGGAAAAAAATAAAACCTTCAAAATCTTACCTAGGGACTAAAACGTTTTAAACATGTTTATGGGAAATGGAATATGTTAGCTTGCAGAAATCCACCAAGTCTGTGGTAGCTCAATAGAACGTGTTTCTTTTCAATACCTACACCAGGGTGTAAAGGTCAGAAATAAACAGTATGAGATGTGTCAGGTGCCTTTATCAAGGCCCAGGTCATGAGTTTGGGCTATTTATGTGCTTTTGGTATTTGTGTAACAGTTCAACCTTTTTTCAGGTAAAAGACAATTCACATTAAGAACAGGTTTTCCTTGTTAGTAATTATGATAAGAAAGTATTCAGAGACATGCAGTTAATTGGGTCAATACTTACAATATGGCGAAGGCCTGTTTTTTTCAACCTCTACAAAATCATGAAATTATATGTTGGGGGCTATTTGGTTTCTGCTCTTCATTTGACAGTTTTATTTTCTCAGTGAAGTGGGGAGACGCCCATGCTGTTACTATTGTTCGGGTAGAATTTCTGAGAGTCAAAGAAATTTCCCCAGAAATATGGCCATGTAAATAATTGTGGGTTAGGAAAGAAATTAGTTTGTTCTTCTAATGAGTAAATACTTCTCAAAGTCCGTGGACCTGTTAAAATTTGCAATTAGCTTGAGAAGGGAGAGATACAAACGGTTGCCCACACAAAGCGCCACGTACGGCACCAGTATACAGACAGCACGCATGCGTGGGGGTGGAGGGGCCTAAACCTGACTGAATCTCAGAAGACCTCACAAAGATGCAGAGCTCCACGTGGGCTTTGAAGGATGAGCGGCTAGTACATAGAGTCAATGGGAGATCCGAACAGGCAGTGGTTAAAGACCCATTTATTGTGAAACCACGTGATGGGCACTCTGATGGCCCCAAGGACTCCCTACTAAGTATAAATGACTCACAAGTAGTTCGGGCCTAGAAATTAGATTTCTAGCTTGAAAAATAATGCCGCAATAAGTACAAGCCCATTTTCACCAAAATTTATCGACACATACCTACGATCTGGAAACAGAAGCACAGAGGTCTAAAGAAATGGAAGTCAAGTTCGGCTTGATGAGATGTATTAACAAGCAAATCTATTCCCCTTAAACACATTTATCAGAGGAGAATTACAGGGGAAATACCCCAGTTCTCATGGACAGCAGCATCAGCGCTGTCGAAGGTTGTTAGCTACCCCGCTGTCTTCTGCAGTGAAATAGCCAAGGTTTATCATGTTCCCCGAGCTCTGGCTGGACCTCCCTGCCTTTTCCGTTACTGGTTATAGTAAAAAGAGCAAGTTGTGGTTAACAATAAAGTAGAAGGGTGTGCATGGGGTTTTCTGGGATGTGTTCTACAAGCTGAGGTACATATTTCTCTTTGCCCTTTAAGACAGTGAAGTGACTGAAGAGTTCGCAGCAGCCGCAAGGCCTACCGTAGTGAAGCAGAAAGCTGGGAGCAATCCATGGACCAGAACAGTGGACCAACCTTAGCTGCCTAGAACGGATATATAAAATTAGATTCTAGTGGACAGAGGCAGAGGAGCTGAAGAGTGATTGAGACCACCTGTTGCTTTTCTAGAGGTCCTGGGTTTGGTTCCCAACACCCATGCTGGGTGGCTCACAACCTCAAGGACCTCTTTCCTGGGAATAGGACACTCTGCCTTATACACGGGAGGTGGCAGGGAGAGGAGGAAAGGGAGCATGGGGGAAGATGAGATAAAGAGAAGAAAAGAGAACTATAATGTATGCTGTTATATTGTTTAAGTGAATAAAAAGGTATAATCAAACCTTCATGTGTCAGTTATAGGCAAACTAACTCAGCCCAACTGTGCAATCTCTAACCTATTGTCTATTACAAGACTCATTTCTCCTCAGTGGGGTATCTTTTCTAACTGGTGGGTTATCCCTTTTGCTGTGATAGTAACTCCATACAAATGACAAGAGAGACTACTTGGGTTCTGCATGAAATGCAAGCCAGTGTTTCCAGCCATGAGCTCTCCCTTAAAAGGGCAATGGCTTGTGCAGACACACACTGAATCTTCCTGGCTCCTGTGAAGTGTTTCCCATGGTTAACTTACTCAGTCCTCCCGACAGCCCTAGGAAGTAGGTACTGTTTCCAGGTCTGCTGTGCAGCTCAGGGGTGCTGAGCATGGTAACTGACTAATGTCTCCCAGATGGAGAGTAATGGACGCGGACCTTCAGCTGGGACCTCTTACCCACCGCTTAGTTCATCAGTACTCTTATTACCTTACAACTGTGTGCCTTCATTTCTTTCCTTGGCAGAAACAAAACCCGTATCACGGGAAAAGGCAAGTGAAAAACATGGCAGGAAGCCTTCCTGTTGGTGTATCTTCCAGTTCTTAAGTTTTCTTTGTTTTTGAGAAATTTATAGAGCGAGTTTCTATTTTGCCCTCAATGTCTGTGCTTCATGCTCCTGAATTCAGAATACATTTATTGTAACCTTGATCTTCGTGGTCAGACTCTCAAAGCCTGACCACAGTTGGAACTATTTGCTGTCAACAGTTATCGTCTTCGTTCAATTGTTCTTGAGCTTTTAACTTCAGTGATGTCTGTCTGTCTGTCTGTTGGTCCTCCTTCTTATTCTCTGTAGTTTGGAGACTTTATCCCGAGTCTATGCTTACCTTGCCTTTTGAGCCTGTCTTGAAGCTCTAAAATTGCCTGTGGAACTTCAGGTCATGTTCTGGGCACCCACTCGCTACATCTATTGCCTATTTTATTTATCAAGCCATTACTGATCCCTGATTATGTGCCAACTAGTGTGCTATTCTCTGATCGGCATGGCTTATCTCGTACGCTTGTAGACTATTTAAAAGAATAAACAGAATCCATCATGATAAAACATCGTTACGATGGTAAACAATGGCTCACATTAAAAAAAAAAATAATACACCAAACAAAATCATGATGACCATAAAGCAAAGACATAATCAAGGAGCTGAACAGAACTTGAATGGCCTTTCACAAGCTGCAGCTTGACTGGGGGAAGGCCATTGCCATCAACAGAGGTGGAAGCCTGGGTCAGCACTGTTCACAGCCTAGGCTAGGACGAAGGGAATAGCCTGAGGTGATGTGAAAGAAGGGTTTGCGTGACACGGGAAATCCCTTGTGTGCTGTGTAGAGGAATTGGGGCTTTGGAGGAATTTTGACCATCGAGTGAAATGCTAGTTTTCCAGGTCTACTCTCACTGTTGGGCTTCTGCACATCAACCTGCCGTCAGCTCAGTGAACACAAAGAAGTGATTAATGATCTCTGTGACCACCCAGAAAACATTCCTGGCAGCTGCAAGCCCCAAGATACAGCCAGGAATCTGCTTCTCTGGCAAAAGGGAGGGCAGAAACATGTCTCGTTTGTAGAACTCAGCTGTTCCTTTAATCACACCTCCATCCTGTCTTCCTACCACAGTAGTTCGCTGCTGCTTCCTTCTCTGGGTCACGGTTAATATCGGATGCCAAGCTCAGTTGATACAGGGGATCTTTCTACTTCCTCTGTTTTCAGCTAAGACTGAGTGGCGACTTAAAATAATATGGCAACACACGCTCTAATTCCTCCTAGCCCCAGATACAGAAATGCATATTTCCCTGTAAAATAAATTGTCGTATTAAAGTAGAAAATGGTGATGCACTCTTGGGAATGGCTTCTTGATCATCTCTGATGCCTTCTGCATCATGCTTTCCTTCTGGTGCCGTCTGCTCCTTCTAACCCCAGGCTTCCTGAGGCTGAAGAATCAAGGCCAGGCTCAGTGTCTCTATTTCCATGAGTATTGAACTTCAGGTGTGATTTTTCATCTTCTGACAGTATTGAATGGCATAGCATATTAATAGCAGAGATTTATGCAGCTCTTGTTTTTGACAATAGAGGGGCCCTTGCTTCCTATATGGAACCCACAGGAAGCACCAAAGTCTAATATTTAGAAGACAGAGAAAGTCTGTAGTCCTGAATACATTACATAACCGTGTGGTATTCTGCTCATTTGGAGACTTTTCAAACCTGGCCTAGGGGATCTATTTCATGTTTCTCTTTAATACGAGAACAACATTTCCCCTCCTGTTGTACAATGATTAAAATTCCCAGTGCCTCAACTCAGGCCAGAGGAAAAGAAAATAAGGAAGGAAATAATATTCTAGAGACAGGAGAGAAAGTTTCTCTCTGTTCGGCAATGCTGAGAAGCAGATGTGAAGACGTGGACTGTCTGTCTCCTTCACTATTTCATTTTTAATAAATGCAGAGGTGGATACAAGAAGAAAGAAAGTGTTTGCTGGCAGAGGCATCTGGAAAGGAGATTTCCCACTTGATGGCATCCATCTCTGAGACATTCTGGGTGTCTTCTTGCAGTCCGGTAATTGGAAATTAAATATTCCTCATCTAAAGGGAAGGCACCTGCTTGCAACTTTGTGTCCTATTATACCAGCCTCCCTCCTTTGATGCCTGACTTTCACGTGCTTGGAATAATTCATGAGAATTGCTTTAAAACTTCAGGGGGGAAAAAAAAAAACCTTCAATGCATGAGAGGTTGCTCCCTAGGAGAAAATTAGCTGATTTCTGAGTTTGAAAAGGAACTTGGGATTCTCCTTTTTCTGCACCATAAAATATGTCTAATAAAAAATGATTTTAGAGTCAGAAGGCTTGGACCCAAGATCTCGCTCCCACTGATAATGAATTGTATGTTTTTCTAAAGATGTATTTGTGTCCGTAAGTTTCTGTCGTGTGGCCTATAAAAAGAGGACAGAAGGTGCCTGCCATCACTAATGCCACTGTTATTTAATGTCCCATGATTGCTTACTTTACTTTAGGTGAGATATAAATGAGCTATAAATAAAACACAGAAATTTAAGGCACTGACATCAATGCAGCCGGGGGTAAGAGCTCATACAAGGAGGGCCGGGCTGCTCTTTATCCAGGGCCTATGGTAGAACAGCAGCTGTGTGTTCTGTGAACTCTGGGGGCAGAAAAGGAAACAGGGACTTGTTCCGAGGGAGCCGGGGGAGTCCAACGCACACACTGGGTGAAAAGTCCATAATGATATCTAATACTCTGAATGCTATTCAAAAGTTAAATTAAAAATTTATAAGCATGAAGCTTTTTGTATGAAAACGTGTTAAGTGTGACATGATTTGCCAGATTAAGGGAGCTTATTCTATTCTTAAGTTGTTAAAAGTTTTGTTTTGAAATAATGAAAAGGTTACAATTGACATCCACTTGCAAGGAAAAACTTAGATTTCTCCAGTGCGGTCTCCCTGGGGATATTAACCACACTTAAGGGCAGGGGCCATGTCCAGCAGCAGAACAAGGCTAACTCAAGATGAACTTCATGGTACTTTTGTAGATGCTTTGTCTGCATATTGGTTTTTGGTCTTTTGGTTGCATATTATAGTGTCTAGTTTTGTATTTTTATAGTTTTGGTGTGTGTGTGTGTGTGTGTGTGTGTGTGTGTGTTATGTGTGTGTGGGGGTGTGTGTGCATGCATGTGTTTATGTATATGTGTGTGCACTCCCATACGTGCATGCATGTGTGAGTATGTCTGTGTGTTGTTTGTGCCTTTTCTTTGTTGTTTGAAATTCTGGTTTGTTTCCCTTTTTCTTTGTCTATTTGATTTCTAAAGGGATAGAGGAAGGCGGTACGGAGGTGGATGGTTGAGAAAGTGGGAAGGATCTGGGAGGAATTGGGGAACGGGAAATTGTGATCAGCATATAGTATATGAAAAAAATTCTTTCAAGAAAATAATTTAAAAGAAAAGGTTACAAGTTTAACTATATTTTTTGCACCTATTAAAATGTTCATATGTTTTGGTCCTTCAAGAAATAAGAATGCAATAAGACAAACACCTAGGACTAGACAATCATCTGCTACCACATGGAGCAGCGGGGTCCTGATGCTGCTTCTCTGCAGTCTGTGGATATTTGGTGCTCAAAGACTGAGGTCAGAGATCAGAAGTGGGGCCTTCTCTCCACTTCTCAGTCTTCTTCCTCAGTAATATTTGATAACAGAGACAGCCTGAAGTTCTGCTTTGAAATATTAAGTCACTTGGGACTGGGAAGCATTATATATTTAAGATGACTGCTTGAATAATATAAAAAAATATATATCCTCTAAAGTTGAGAACATGGCTTCTACAGAGAGCCAAGAGTTATTTTTTAAAATGAATTTAAATAAACTTTCTTTTTTATTACATTGAAAACATTCGTATAGACACATGCATTGTTCCTTTAAGATAGAATTAGTAAAAACCTTAATAAGGTATCAGTACAATGGCTCAGGGTAGGACTCAGACACTTATATGAAATACACCTCTCTGTGTTGGGGTGTTATAATGTCTAGAGTAATTTTTTTAATAAACATTAGGGGAAATGTAGCATTCCAGAATGACTATGAATATCTCCCTACAGATTGCTCATTTCAGGCATGATTTAAATCAGAAAAATCAAAGCAAGAACCGTACAATGAGACTTACAGATCCCCGGGTTAGCCTTGATTACCAAACACCACAGGCACAAACAGTGCAATTTTCCTGCCAAAAGAAACAGGAAGCCGACTCAGCATGTCTCCAGAAGAAGACAGCTCTGTCTGAAGATGCCGGAGAGTCACATTTTTTGTCTTTGACAACCGTTAGAAGCTTAACCAACTTACCAACTTTAAAAAAAAAAAAAAAAAAAAAAAAAAAAAAAAAAAAAAAAAAAACCCACAAACAAAAACCCTAGACTATCTGCAGAGCAGCTTCTGACATTATTTTCCTAGACCACCTTCTATGGATTGCAGCATCTAGTTGACACGTTTTTTGTAAGATGAGTATTTTTGTAGTCCCAGTCCCAAATTTCCGAGACCTGAATTGCCCATACCCAGTCTGAGGTAGTTGTGTAGTTTGTGAGTTAATTGATTGTGGTCACAGTTTAAAGACCACATTGTAAAAATATAGCTGTCCTCCAGTTGCCAATGTGTGAAAAGGGCTTTTATATATATAAAATATCATTAAAGGCTTAATAATATAATATATTTTTATTTAATATTTAATATAATAATATATTAACAATTTAATATATTATTAATGATTATTATTCATTATTAATATTAATTATTAATATATTATTAAGGCTATATATATGTATAACCTATTATTGCATAAAAATGTGCTACCTACACCTCCTGGTACGCATGAGTAATTATTACCTAATACACACAATTCCAAAACCACCTCACTTGACTTTCTTCGTCCCTCCCAGATAAAATTACAAACAGTAGATGCGGGATCCAAAATCATTTTCCCCTGGACTGTGGCATAAGGGCCTGAACCAGTTCTCCGTGGCCATGTTTGTGGGAGCCACACTATCCTTTCTATCTGGTCTCTGTCACTTTTTTACATGGTTCTACATCATAGCGTGCAGCCCACGCATGAAGATGAAGAAGTGTTGAAGAGAAAAACATCGTCACCTCAATAAAACTTACATTTGGTTGAAAGAAAATAAAAGAAGCTGGGACATATGTCAGTCCTTGCTTTGTGGCATACCTCAGTTATGTATTTATTACTCTGCCCTTGCTGCCACAGTGGACCCATGGTTGATTGAGTTTCCTATAAGTAATATCTTCCAGCAACTATATGAAGGTGGCATTTGGGAAGATTCCTCTGTAGTCTTTTGGCTGTTCCGTCCTTATTTGTGCTAGTTCTTGGGCCTGGCCTTTATGGAGCTTCTGCAGCTTTAATTTTCTATAAAATTTCTATAAAACATTGGCCAATTGTCAGTTTATTTTGGAAAATTCTATTTGTCGTTAGCCAAGAAAAGAATATTGTCAAGTTGTACCCTTTGAACACCTACCCTACACCAGAGATTCTCCTTTATAGACTCAGATTTTAGTGTTCCTTTCATCTCTTTTTCAGCTTTAGATTTTTTTCTTTTCTCATAGAATGGAGGGAAATACCAGCTACAGGAAGGAACCTGAAGCATCTGGTAACACCACATCCACAGCCAAGAGTAGAGAGAAGAGTGAGAAAAAGTTCAGGAGTTAGGAGCACTGGCTGCACTAGCCAGCACCAGCATCACAGCTAACAATTTTAACTCCAGGCCCAGGGAATCAGATGCTCTTCTGGCCTCCTCAGGCACCAGGCTTTCACATGGCACACAGATATACACATAAACAAAGCACTCAATGAATAAAATTTTGAGATGAATTTTCAAGAGTAGAGAGAAACAAATGTACCCACACTGCCAGCTTGCTCCCTTTCCTTGTTTCCTTTCTTTTATACAGTTCAGGGCCTACTGTAGGGAATAGTGCCACCCACGGTGGGCAGAGACAGTGAACAATTAAGACAATCCATCACATACATGCCTACAGACAAGCCTGACCCAAATGGTTCCCTTAATGAAGACTCCTTTTCCAGATGATTTTAGGTTGTCAAAAGTTGGCATTTAAAACAAATTGTCTCAATTACCAAGCGCTTGACTCCCAGTCATGAAACATTCCTCGTCTGAAATTACTGTTTCCACCCCTACTTTGTTCAAACAGTATGTAAGTTCTGAATGCAAAAAGCTTTTGTGGGCACATAAATTCAATAAGTTGATATAAAAAGAATGAAAAGGCAGAGCCTAGAATCACTCAAAATAAAATATGGATGAAAGGATATTATGGGACCCTAAGGGTGCAGTAGTGGCACACATGCCTTGGTGGTAACGAGTAGCTCTCTGTTTAGACTTAAAACCCATTCTACAACAGGGAAAACATCCCCAGTAGTAGAAATATAATCAAAAGCCCAGGGCTAGCGAGCTCATGGGATCTGAAGGAGAACCTACAACCACCTGGTACCGGAAACACAGTCAACATCCCAGGGCTAATAAGGTCATTGGATTTGAAGGAGAACCTACATCTGGTTAGACTTTCCTAACCCAGCACAATCCCTAACCCTCTTCTAAGTATCTGTCCTCGTACCCACAGAAATGTATAGTACTCATGCCTCATCAAGGAAGCTGTCCTATTCAACAAAGGCAGAAAAGCACAACTGATCAAAATCCAGAGGGGCGGAGGCCGGTCCTAACTATGTATACAATACAACTCTTTCACCTAAGTCTAAGGATTCTTGTAAGAGAGGGCAGAAGGATCTTGTAAGAAGAGCCAGAAGAACAAGAAGTGTGCTGTGAGATCCTATCCCCTGGGGATGTTAGAAACTATACCTGTAAAGTCTCACCAACATATGGCCTCCTAAACATGAGCTGAACAAGGACACCACCAATCAACCTTCTAATGTGGAAGAGGAAGCTGATAAAGCCTCAGCCCTAGACAAAGAGCTACAGGAAGCTAAGGAATGCTGAGAGTGGGAGACATAGTCTTCCTCAGGGAAGAGCACACTGGATATTCAGTACCTAATGATCAACACTGAAAAACATACACATGCAAGTAACATTAGTGTCTCAGTTACTGTTCTATTGCTGTGAAGAGACACCATCTCCAAGGCAACCGTTATCAAGCAGAGCATTTAATTAGGTTCTGGTTTACATGTTCAGAGGGTTAGTCTATTATCATAGCATCGAGCATGACAATACACAGACAGTCATGGTACTTGAACAGTAGCTGAGAGCTTTACATTCTGATCTGAAGGCAAAGGGGGGAGGGGGAGGGACGAGGAAGGGGAGACAAATAGAGACAGGGAGACAGAGATGGAGTGACAGAGAGATGGAGAGATGAAGACAGAGAGATGAAGATGGAGAGGGAGGGTGTGGGGAGGGAGGGAGAGGGGGAAAGGAAGAGAGACAGATTTGACTTAACATGCTAGCATGAGCTTTTGAAATCTCAAAGCCCACCGCCAGGGACATGTCTCCTCCAATAAGACCACATTTTCTAATTCTTTCCAAACAGTTTATCAACTGGGGACTACACATGCCGATCTATGAGCCTGTGGGGGCTATTCTCATTCAAACCACCACACTTATCCAGACTGAGTAGATTATGTGTATATATTTAGGAATACACATACATTATTTAGGAATATAAATGTATGTATATATGTATATAACATATATGTATATAAGTAACATATACATATATTAATGTAAAAAGAGACAAGGGTTTGGAAGAGATTGAGGAGGGGTATATGGGAAGATTAGGAGGGAGGAAGGGGGTGGGGGTGATATGACTATATTATAATCTCAAAAGATAAAAAAACTAATAATAGTTGTTATTTTTAAAAAAATCTTGGTAGATGGGTATAGTAGTATATGCCTTTAATCCCACAAGGTGGATGCAGGGGAATTAGAAGTTTATAGCCATCCTCAGCTACATAGTGAGTTAGAGGCCAACCTAGGCTACATAGGATCCTGTCTTTAAACAAATTAAACTTCACAAAAATGGAGAGTTGGCTTGATGGAAAATACGAGATATAAAAGATATAAAAATCCATGTGGTAACATGGATTAACTTTATTTATAATCCTTAAAAGGTCAGGGAAAAAATCCAGTCTAAAGTAATTGAGGTCAGAAAGCACTGCCTGGTGTGTGATCTGTGTCTGTGATCTGCATGTGTGTGAAGGATTTGCTCAGAAACGGACACAGTTGACCATTCAGGAGTAAGGAAGACATCATTTTCAAATGTCTGGGCAAAGTACAGATGTTTTGCCAAGAATATCTATAACAAAAACACCTATCTCTGTGAATAATTACCAAAGTGATCAGTTAAGACCTGCACATTTTATTCGATGTAAATTGTACCTGGATTAGCTGCTTGTTTCATTGGAGGTGGCAGACTTCTTACCTCATTCAGCTCTCCCACATAAGGAACTGATGGGATGGATTTGAAAGCACCCAGGGAAACATGGAGAGACACACTGGTGTTAAGAAATGGAGCTGAAATGTAGGTTTGAAGATCTCTGGGACCCCCATCCACCCGTGAATGCTGTTCTTCCCAAACCTGCATCTTTTTCCTACCCCCTCTACCTCTCCCTTCATTTCTGTTCCAGTCACTGAAAACAAACCTGGGAAGGATCCCAAGGAGTGAGTTTTATGATTCTATGTGCTTAGTCAGTCCTTCACTCAAGGCGTTTACTGGGACAGCTGCTGGCTGCCATGTGCTACGTGTTCCTACAGGTCTTGGGGCTTTAACAGTGAACCAGCCTGACAAATCAATTAGAAGAGCAATTCTGATCGAGAAGCAGAGATAGAAGACCTGTAATTCCAGTCGATAGAGACGTAAGGAGAGCAGCCTACAACTCAAGGAGACTGAAGGGGAGGCGGGAGCTGGCTTGAAGATGGGGAGGGTGCGTGTGTCAGCTATCAGGAGGAGGAAAGGACATCTTTGGGACTGGAATGACCTCACTGGTAAAGGTGACTGAGAGGCATAGACAACAAGAGGAGTAAAGAAGTGGTGAACCCCATCCTGGAGAGCGAGCAGATCAGACATGAAGAGTTGATTTTCATCTTATGGACAATGGAAGCCATCCTATGGTTTTATTCAGATGAAAATAGGTCATGACTTTTATCTGGGGCTTTGGTTCTTACTAGGCTTCCTCACTGGGGCAGATTTAGGCTCTATCCAGGGCTGGCCTTCAACTCACAGTGCTCTAACTACAAGCTACAGAAGTCTAGGATTGCAGGCAACTGCACCCTGCTTCAGATATCTCTTTCTAAACCTTAGGTCAGAGATTCACGTCAAGGTGTCCTGATATGCCCTTTTAAAATTTATCCTTTTTAAAAACAAGGCAATAGCCTAAAACTGTATACAGGAAATGCAAATTTGTCCACAAGTGACCTCTTTCTTGACAGGCTGTGACTACTGTGTAGACTATACTGCACAAACAGTTGTTATCACTCTAGAAATATGTTTAGACAAAGGAAGACTTTTCAGAAAAGGGATGGGACTAGACAGATCCTTCAGTGCTTACAAGCACTGACTATTCTCATCTAGGACACAGCTTCAGTTCCC